>NW_019235398.1:89250-96696 GCF_002742605.1 Olea europaea var. sylvestris
AGCCTTAAACCTTAAGGGTTCTGAACTACTAGTACCTTCCTTAACCTTAAAGACCCACTTGCAATCAACGATTGATTTATTCTTAGGTCTCGGTACTAACTCCCAAGTTTGATTCTTTTCTAGAGAACTCATCTCTTCTTTCATTAGCCTTAAGCCACTCTTAGATTGACCACTATTCATAGCCTCTTCAAAAGTTTCCGGCTCCCTATCAACTAGTTCTTCGTAACTAGCGTATGGAAAATCCAATTCAGATTCATACCCGAACCTTCTAGGTTCTCTTGTTTGTCTTTTCTCTCTATCTCTAACTAAATTATAGTTAGCTAATGGATTTTCTTCCTCAGGATGCTCTTCTATCACTACTTCATTCTCTTCTTCAGGTTCTTGGACCTGAATCTCCACCTCACTCAAAGTACTAGGTACTGATGTGTTAAATTTTCCTAACTCCACCTTAAACCGATTTCTTTCTTCACTTGATTCAGTTTCACTTACTGGTTCGGTTTTGTTCTTTAGACAAGGCATCTCATTCTCATTAAATGTGACATCCCTACTCACGATGATCTTAACTCCTTTTTGGCTTCTATCCCATAGCCTATAGCCCTTAACCCCTTCGGGATATCCTAGAAAGACACACTTCCTGGCTCTAGGTTCTAACTTTCCCTCACTTTGATGAGAAAAGGCAGTACAGCCAAACGCTTTAAGCATTGAGTAGTCACCCAATTTTTCAAACCATTTCTCATGTGGAGTATCACCATTTAATGCAGCCGATGGAGTCAAATTTATTAGATAACAGGCAGTGACAACGGCTTCACCCCAAAATGACTTAGGAACCCCAGAACTTAACATCATGCATCGCACTTTGTCTAGTATGGTCCTATTCATTCTTTCTACTATCCCGTTTTGCTGGGGAGTATAAAGAACCGTTTTGTGCCTCGTTATTCCACTTTCTTTACACATCCTATCGAATTCAGCATTACAGAATTCTAGGCCGTTATCTGTCCTTAAAAATTTGATCCTCTTGCTAGTTTGGTTTTCTATTTGTTTCTTCCAATTGTTAAAGTTATGGAAGGTTTCAGTTTTGTCTTTCAATAGATAGACCCATACTTTCCTGGTGTAGTCATCTATGATAGATAGGAAATACCTATTCCCACCCAATGTGGGATTACTAGCAGAACCTCACAGATCAGAATGCACATATTCAAGCATACTTTTAGCCTTATGCGTACTGGTGGAAAACGACACTCTATGGTGCTTTCCAAGCACACAGTGATCACAGAACGATAGATCAGACACACAGTCATTACCAAATGCACCTTTTTCATTAAGTAGCTTAAGTCCTTTAATGCTTACGTGTGCAAGCCTACTATGCCACGTGTGTGTGTGATCGATTTTGGCGGAAGAAATAGAGGAGTTTAATCCTCTAATCACTTCCCCAGTAGTGATATAAATGTCGTATTTCTTGATTCCCTTAATAGAGATTAACGCACTCTTCATCATTTTAAACATATCGTTTTCAATTTTACCTGTGAAGTTGTCTTTCTCAAGTCTTCCTACTAAAATCAAATTCCTAGATAATTTCGGAATGTATCTAACTTCCTTTAACACGTACACAAAGCCTGTGTTAAATTTTATCTTTATATCTCCAATTCCAGCAATTGTATAGGAGAAGTTATCACACAGAACTACTTGCCCATCATTAGATTCTTGCAAGTTTTCAAACCAGTTCTTTTCAGATGTCACATGAAAAGACGCACCAGAATCTAATATCCATTCATGCATGTGAGAATTAGTAGTTAGATTTAATTCAGTAGCGTATGCGACTGGACTAGTGATCACATAGACTTCACCGTTTTCAGTATCGGAGGTAGGGGATAACACATTTACCTCATCTCTTTCCTTAACCTTCTGTTTTCCTTTTTCTTTATGACAGTCTTTTATAAAATGCCCTGTGCCTCCACAGCCATAGCATTTTCTACCCTTAGTTCTAAACTTTGATCTAGGTCTACCATTCCCCTTCTTTTTCCAACTATTACTACTTGATTCGCCACTACTTTGGTATCCATCATGACTGGCTTGCCTAAATTGTGTTCTACCCCGCATCATATGCAACTCTCCACTCCTCCTATCCTGTTTTTCAGCCCTCATTTCTATCTCCTTACTCCTAAGAGAATCTACGACAATTTCAGGTGTTAGCGTGTCCCTACCATACTTAATGGCATTTTTAACTTCTTTATAAGAGTCTGGGATTGAATTGAGCAAGATAATAGCCTTATAGGTTTCAGACACGGCTTCGTCACAATTGACAATATCTTGCACCAATTTGTTAAATACATCTAAATTGTCGTCAAGATCCTTGGAAGGATCCATTTTAAAGCTGAAGAATCGTTTGAGTAGGTAGAGTTTATTCAGTGTAGATTTAAGTAAGTATAAGTCTTCTAGTCTTTTCCAAAGTTCTTTGGTGGTTTTTAGTTTTCCCACTTTTCTTAAGGCAGCGTCAGACAAGTGTAATATTATTGAGGTATAGGCAAGCTCATCGGCTTCCTCTTTTTGTTCTTTTGAGATATCAGATGCAAAATTGCCTTCGATGGCTTTTGACACCTTTTGTTGGACTAGTATGCCTCTCATCTTTTATTGCCAGATAGAGAAGTCCCCTTTACCGTTAAAAATTCCCAAATCAAAATTATGTGTTGTCCTTGGTTAACACACTAATTAAACCACACGAAGTAGTATTGGGAAACGTGATAAGGTAATATTTTGTTAATTCTTAGCAAAGGTAACAATGAACCTAAACGTTACGTCCACCAAGAAATAACAAACACTTTGAATTAAAAGAACAAACACTCAATTAACGCAAGTAATCCTAATTCTAGCACAAGCAACGGTTACCCCTTCACGGTAACCCCAAAACCTAACGATCACCCCACACGATGATCTTGCTATTGCTGAATTTAAATGGATTAAGCCAATTTACTAGAGCGGACCTATCTGAGTCCGTAGAGTGGAGAAAAACGAGCTTGCTGTTTAATTTCAGTCGGCGTCGTACCAAAGGGCAAAATCGTCCAACTTTTTCTGTGTAACCTGAAACACAAAACAAAGTATATCAGCGCGTTCAGGAGATCGAAACAAGCAAGTTACCTGAAGACAGCGTCGCCGAAAAATCCCCCACGCGCCGCTTCTCCGAGAGCGCCTCGACCTGCTGATGATGGGTATGGCCTCCGTTTGTCCAACCGAGCTTTGGTTTGTGAGTAATTGCAAATTTTCAGATTCGGATTCTAGGTTGAAGATGCGAAAATCAGCCGATTTTGAGCCTTTTTTGCTACCCAAGCTCTGATACTAGATGTTAGGATCTTCCTTAAGCTGCTCACGGTGATTTTCGGGCTCAGTTAACCATTAAAATCGAATTCAACATCAAAACCAAAGTCACCAAGCCGCTGGCGCTACCCTCTCCTATGGTTGCTTTCCTCTTTTGCTTTGTTGATTCAATCCACACACTTAGGATGGATACCACACAGGTAAGAGTTACAAAGGCTCAAGCAATTGGAATGGAGAAGAAATCACGAAGAAGAAGAAGGCAGAAGAACACGGCAGAACACGGCAGTCTCTCTATCTCATGGCTTCAATATGGACGGGACTAAGAGTCAAGGGAAAACACCAATATATATATTAAGTCAAGTGGCCAACATAAGGTAAGTCAGGATATGGTAAGTAGACTCGACTAGGGTTAACTTCCAATGGAAAGAATCAACAAGCCACAAAGAGTATTAGCCGTCCAATAGGTAAAGCAACGTTTGGTCGGTTCATCCATTATTCGATGTTGAATTATCGTTCAGTCATTCATGTCGACTGATAAAATTGGTTCTCATCATCGCCCGGGACATCGTTCGAGCGAAACATTGTTGTTCGCTTATCCTAATTTGTGATTTTCGAAAATTTTAACAGACTCATACTACCCAAAATATCCACTATATAAATACCTGTGCCTCTTCACGATAATACCTTGGATTGAGCATTGTGAGAAACCACATATACTATTTCTATATCCTTCAATCCATTCATCCTTGAGTATTGCAATTAAAAACATCAAAACTCATAAATCAAACACCAAAAATCCATACTTCTAGAGTATCTATCAAATGTTGAAGATCAATGAATGTGATCGAAGTTCCGGTTGTTGGTTTGGAGATGGACGAAATCAGAAAGGTAGGAGTTAGTGCATGAGCACACAATTTAGGAGAGCTTTGAGGAATTAGAGTCAGGAGGTCAGAAAGTACTTGTGTTGGTTGAATTTGGCAGTACTGTAAGTTTATTTGTTTATAGTGGATTTATACTGGCTTGGACCCAGAGTTTTTAATTCTACAAGGGATTTTCTCCGTCAACAGATATCCCTTGTTATTTATTTTTCAGCAATTTATTATAATGCTATAATTCAATATAGGATAGATTGCATGTAAATTCATCTGGACTAATTAATAACCATGACTTGTTGCAATTATTAATTAACTTGTTTAAATTCAGCATAAAAACCTATTCACCCCCCCCCCTCTAGGGGTTAGTTGGGTCGAACTGTATAATTTTCAACATGATTAAGATGGATAACCTTTCCTTATCCAACTTTTCATAATTTAAAATTCTCTACTTCCTAATTTCCATAGCAATCCTACTGCTTGTACAGAAAAATTATGTCAGAATTTCACCAGAATACACATGATAGATTTTTGTTGGACATGGCAAAGGAAAAAAGAGCAGACCAATCAAATACTACCACATCTGCTTCTGGCGAAATTCTAGCAATTGCACTTCTGTACAAGCAGATTTATTGTTTCCCGAGTTTTGCATAAAATTTGTTCATGTATTAGTAATCAGGATGATTTTGGAAAGAAATTGATTTATTTAATTCGATTAACAAGTTTTTAAGTTTTTGTACGTTTATGAAGACAAAGAAGAAGAAAACACAAACACCACTTAGATTTCTCTCTGTTCAGTCAGTCTAGTTTAGAATGAGTTGAGGGTCGACTGATCATGAGCCGTTAAAGATCATTCTCATCTAAGTCAATCCCATCAGAAAGAAATGAGTCCTGAAGAAGTTGAGCCGCTGAGGGTCTCATTCTTGGCTGCCCAATGCATCTTTCAATGAATGACTTCAATTCTGGATCACTCACTTTCTTCATAGATTGAGGCATCACTCCACTTGTAACCTTCTTGTATATCTTCCCAAGGCTGTCACATTCACTGTATGGTATTTCCAATGTGTCCATTTCCAGTAAACACATTCCAAATGAATATATGTCTACTAATTCAGTGTAATTCTCATCATAAAGTTCTGGTGCCATATACTCGGGTGTTCCTAATAATGAATGTGCTGCATGGCTCTTTCCAACTATTGTTGCCAACCCTAAATCTCCAATCTTGACCTGCAAATGTTATAAATAAGATTAATGAGTACTAATCCTAAGTCGTTTTGAGAAAAATCAAAACTACATGACAGTTACTTAGTGACGGAATTTTGCTATTTGTACACCTCATTTGATAGATAGGTCGACCTATGAAAAATAAAAAAGAAAAACAAATTGAAAAAGCAGTTTGACAGAAATTGTTTTTCTTTATATTTTTTATGTGACAACTTATATGTAAAATTGCTTGTACGTGTAGCACATCTCCTTGGTGATGATACCAAACATATACAACCCAATCCTAATGAATTTCAGATCAAAAGAAAAGACAACTCTTAGGCCCTGAAGTAAAAAATGGAGAACATGAAAATAAATTACCTACTTCAAGCCCAAAAACATCTCCCTTCAATCAAGATAATGTGAAGATTAGTCTATAGACTCGATACCCTAAAAATTGTCCCAAACCTCATATAATGCATTATTAGTAAAACTTAGTGCTATCAGCTAGATCGGTTCGTGTCAAATTAGACTATAAAACCAAGAAGCAGAAAAACCAATGAAAAATGACTAAGATATTTTAGCTAGAACTGAGCCAAACTGCTCGATTCGGTTTCCATTTTAGCTTATTCCTAAGAAAAAAGAGTTTTGGTAATTCATCCCCCTTTACATACCAATATATATGCTCCCCTTCTCTTTTCGACTCAATCATCCCAAGGGCTTCAAGAACATTCTCCAGGTGAAGATAACAAGGACTCATCAGACAGCGATACCAGAGGTGCCCGAACACCAACTTCAGACTCAATATTCATGATGTTAATTTTCGAGCAACAATAGTGAGTTAGTCCATTTATAAGAAATTAACTAGATTGCACATACCTTTCCAACATTCCCGTTGATGAAAATATTACTGCAATTCAAATCTCTATGAATGACGCAGGGTTCATGAGTATGGAGATAGTCTAAGCCTTTGAGAATTTGTCTTGACCATTTCTTCATTGCCTTGATGGAAACATGGCGATGCTTCTTCCTGTACTCCCTCAAATTAGATGCACATGCCTCAGTGATAAAATTCATAGTATTTTTCTCTACATCTTTCCAGAAATGGTAGAGGACGATGATATTATCGTGCTTCAATGTCTTTAGCAACTCGATCTCCGAGCGAAGTCTCATGATAACAGACGGATCGCTGCTGAAATTCCTGAGTCGAACCTGGTTCCATGCCACGTCTATGCCTTCGTGTTGATCAAATGCTCGATAAACCTTCTTCACAGCACCGCTACCAAGTAAATCACTGTAGCGTCCAAACCTGCCCGTTGGATCGACCTCAACGAATGGTTCTTTTTCATCTTCAGGTGCATCAGGAATTTCTGATGGCATTCTATACGAAGGGTTCTGGAAAACAAGATCCTGTTGGTGACTCAGTTAGTAAGCTTGACTGCTCGGGCAATGGTTTCAAGGAAGAAACAAATTATCAAATAAATTCAGCGGAAGAAATTAGATTAGAATATGCATAATGTGAACCAAAAATATGGGAAAAAAAAAAAAAAAAAATTAAACACACACACACACACAGAATTAACAGAACTTCTTATAGTATCAACAAAATCATCATCATCAATAACTTTATATTATTATATTCCCTTTATTTCAAATCATACAGGCTTACAAGAAAGAACTCATAGCATAATATCATGAGAAGAAACAGAAATCAATGTATTAAAACTCGCAATTACACAGAAAAGGCAAAGAGTCAATGGTCAATTGTATCGAACTAGAGGTAAAAGATAATTAATTAAATGAACACCGAAACAAGTTCATTTGTGAAGTGGATCCCTTAAATCCACTTGGCATGTGATTATTGACCTTGAGTGTTTGACAATGATTGTGCTAGTTCGGTATAATTGCGGACCATAATCATTGGATTTGAGCTTGTGGTCATCTTCTACATCTAGTTATATCACTTGTCATTAATTCTGAACTTTGAATTCAAATGATTTTGACTCTATAATTATATATGTATTCACTTGTTTCACTTGGACTTGCCAAAACAACATGAAAA
>NW_019235398.1:97138-119026 GCF_002742605.1 Olea europaea var. sylvestris
TTTTTTTTTTTTTTAAGTCATTTTTTCCCCAATATAATTTTTCATGATACATCCACTTTTAACCACACATTCTTTAACGAAATAATTTCACTTGAAACTTTTTTCCCCGAGCAAGCGCTTATAATGTGATTCGATGTTTTAATTTCAAATTTATAGTCACTTGCTTTTCTTGTGTCTTTGTCACAAAAGTCAATCTTTGATCGGTTCAAATTAACTTTCGGTACATATGCTACTTGTGCAATCTTGTGAAGCATAATGAACAACACGAAGATAAAATCTAACACATCAACATGGCAAAAGATGAAAAAGGAAGCAACAATGACTTTATAGTCTCAAACTTAGTGCAAAACTTTTTCCACCATAAAATCAGCATTGCATGTGAATCTTGATAGAAAAAATTAATGCAATAGATTGTTTGAGTTGTGATTATCATTATGATGCCCCTCTCCAAATTGAATACCAATTTAAACTTTGAGAACCAACCAGAAAATACAAGATTGGAAGCCATGTGAATTCATTTATTTAAGATGAGTAGTTTTCAAGATTGGAGCAATCTTAACCAGCTCAATATTGCAGAGCAAACACAGGTATTAAGCAACCTAGCATGGGGTTCCGAGACTTGGATATGATGATGGACTTATTTTTTAAGGAAATATCAAGGTGAGTTTCAAATGAATACTGGTCTGACTTTAGGTATTAAAAGATTCGATAAACACATTCATCGCGAGTAAGGAGGACATAATATTTTTTCTATCAAAATCTTGTACGAATACAATTTGATTTAAATGGATGAAGACGAGACTTGAATTAAGGACATTTGTGTATTTGGATATAATGAACCCTTTCTAAAAATTTAAATTAATTAATATATCATTTAAATATTATCTTCAAATAACAAAATAAGAACGAGCTGAAAATTAGTGCACTTTCAAGAACTTGTAATGAATATATGGGTAATGTATATATATTCTAGATTGGAGTAAGATTAAAAGTATGTTTGGCTTACCTTAAATGCAACGAAAGTAGTAAAATTATTTTACTTCTCTCAGTTGTATGTCAAAAGCAGGCAAACCATAGTCATCCAACCCAACCACCCATCCACCTCTTTAGAGTTGAAAGGGGCAAAGAGATGTCGTATCCTTACGCTTTTGTGACAGGTTCACTCCTATAACACGGAGAGATGTTAAAATTATTATTGGACTGTGATGCTAATTTAATTGGTCCAGTCTAATATGTGGGCAATGATGAAATAAAGGCCCAGCCTTCTAATCAGATACTATACCTATTGCCCAATAACGCGACCCGAAATTGAGCCCAAAACCCAGCCCAAATGAGATAAATACGTGTGCTGCTCTGGTTCCTTGGATTGCCCCGATTTGAGATCTATGGTGATGACTTGTGATATAAATAGGCCCTAAGTGATGCCCTAATGACGATTCATCTGATTTTTCTCGTGTGAGAAGCTTCTAGTCTCTCTCTCTCTGACTTTGTGTCTCCTCTCGTCTTCCGTCTCTATGACTTCTCCGCAATCTCTAAAACTTCTGGTTTTTGAGAGATTTGTACATATCGAGTCTTGGTGATTCTTTGATGTATAGTTTGAGAGGTGTATTTTGTGTTTTGGGTGATCTTTGTGGACCATAGTAGTAGCTGCCTCTGTTTTGATCTTTGAGGCTGGGGTTTTGTGGTTGTTTTGGTGTTGTATAGATGGGTACAATGTGTTCTGAGCCCTAAATCATCCATTCTTGATGTCAATGTTCATTTTATACATTGTGTGTTCTTGAGAAATTTTGGGTTCAAATTATTGCAATTGTTAAATACAGTTCGAGGATGCTTATGATCATGTCTACATGACTCATATCGAACAATAACGGACATGGATGATACACCTGCTTGATGCGTTATTATTGGCCCAATAAAGCGGAAACGATATCCACTTAAATATCGAAGATGAATTTTCTCCATATATACTGGGAGAATGATTCAAGCCACATGAAAATTATCAATTATTGAAAGTTTTAAGATTTTAGTATTATTTGATGGTTCTTGATTTTTTATTTTTTATTTTTTTTATTGAGGTTAAGTTTATAGTAGTATTTCAATTATTATTTCATATCAGTGTTTTTATTATGTTATTGAAATGTCAATATAGAACAAAATTGATTGAAATATCAAATACAAAGAATTGAAGAAATTAGAAATCTCCAAAATTCTAATTTTTTTTTTTTGTAAAAATAAAAAATAAAAAATAAAACCTATAATGAAGCCCTAACTCTTGTTTTAAGTACAGAAGTCCTACGAAAAACCTAATGATGAAAATGATCAAACAGCCCCTAGGCTTTTTTATTATTATTATTTATTTGGAATGGAGGGTGATGAAGATAGATTTAGAGATATTTATCCCTTAAGTGAAAGTTGATCTCAGTTCTGTTGAAAGTAATGGATTGAAATCAAAAAGCATTTCCATTGGCGTCATGCCAATTGTTTACTCGCCTGATCAAGGTATTGCAAAGGTTTTTGTCTTCTGCAGTTTTGCAAAAATTGTTGGTATGTGTTTCTGCAACCTCATAGTTTAAAGCAGATGCAATTGTAGCAAGAAAAAGGAATGTGAAAGAAATGAACTTTTGGGAGGCCATGATTTTGGCTTATTTTCTTGTCTTTTGGATTTTCCACTTCTAGAAGCTTTTTCTTTAATCTTCGTTTAGGATTCTTGAACCTTTGGACAAATTGAATGATTCGTAATTGGGAGAACCACCAAATCCAACGACTTTGATTTCTTTTGTACCATTCAGTAATCGATCTATGCTGGGTCGATTGATGAGTCATCCAAAAAACGCTTTTTTGTAGTCTGCCAGTACAAGTGTTCCTGTGCCTGAGGAAAGGGAAGTCAAGTAGCTATAGATATTTTGTGGAATCAAAAGCACAATATAAATATACATGGAACAAGGGATTGTGTTATCATTAATAATGTTTTAAAAATCGACTCGGGCATCAACTTGAAAAAGAAAGAAGATCAAGGGTTAAAGGTTGAATCAAATTCGAAGCGATATCAAACCAGATGCCAAATTAAATAAATAAATACACACATAAACTATAAATTATTAGTACAATAACAGATTTTTTTAAATTTAGTTTACTAATTTAAAGTAAAAATAAATTCATGTTTGTTAATTAATTTATTATCCTAATTTAATATGTTCAAAATAATTTGTTTGTGATTATAACTTGTTGGGGGTCTATGATCTATTAATAAAAATAATAAGTAAGCTATAAAATATTTATAATTGAGAATTGGTTCCCATATTCCACGTCGGAAGTAGAGTGAATCAATGGAGGAAGAAGCTCTTATAAAATGAGCATTACCATGATCAAATTTTTGTGCCTGCCAAATGCCTATGCAAGGTGAGCCCATCAAAATAAATATTAGAAAAGTTTTTGTAAAAAAAAAATAATAATAAATCCAATTAACCAGAAAGAAATTGGATCTGATTTTTCCGGTTCACGATTGAACAGATCAGTTTAATGGTTTTTAAACGAGTTTTTTATTTTTTTTATTTTTTTTAGTTAATGTAATATGGTCATACCGTAATTGAGGTTGGTTCACGATTTTTCCGATTGAACCGGTCGATTCAATCCAATTTTTATAACATTGTTCACTAATTAGTAGATCAAACATAAATCTGAAGCACGCATGAAACGAAAATCCGTCATTCATGCAACAAATAAAAATGAATAATGCTATTTATTATTATGATGGTAGAATATCGGTGATGTGACAGTCTATGTGAAATAATAGAATTGCGCAGTTCAATTTTTATGAGAGAGATGTGAAGAATAATGCATTACTCTAGCACCAATATTTTATCATCATCATAATAAATAGTATTACTCAATAAAAAAAATATTTTCACCGATCATTAATGACGTAGGTACCACACGCGTTAGTGGTTTCCCAAATGGGCTTGGAACTAGATGGGGAAGTGGGAAGGGGTCATGTAGAACATAATTTTGTACTTGGCCTTTTAATAGCCAGTTAATTAGGATTTATGCTTCGACAAAATATATAATTATTAGTTTTAAGATAGGAAAAATAACGCAAAACCACACTTATAAACTTTACATTTCAAAACTAGGGTGATTAGGTTTAATTTTCTAAAATCAAGTGTTAATTATTTATTTTAAAATTAATAATAATTATAAACTAATTGTTCATTTACGTGATGAAATCTGAACCCTCTATATCTGAATTACACAGTTTTCATAATACTTCTGCACGTAATCACTGATCATCCAAACCACGTCCTTCGCGTTTTACCATAAACCCTCTCTCTCTCTCTCTCTACAGTGCAGTGCAGTGCAGTGCAGAAAGAAACCACGTTCTTCTCTCTACCAGGAATACAGCAACGACGTTGCTCTCTCTCTCTTCTCTTCTCTCTCTCTAATACAGTAAAGTAACCTCCCACTCCGTTTCTCCACTACTACGAACCGCACAATAGTTTATTAAATTTTAGTTTCAACAATAGTTGTGTTTGGAATGGCAAAAACTCGTAGTGTTGGTGCGAAAATGATGGAGAAGGATAAAGGAAAGAGGAAATATGTTAAAAGAGATTCTTTTTCAGCAAAGAGAGTTAAAATGTCATCCTTTGGCGGGAAACCCATGAAGAAGGTGAACTCTGATTTTGTGACCTATTATTTGAGTAGTTTGTGACCTGATTTGGGTATTCTGCGTAGGAAATATAATTTTGTGATCTGTTTTAGGTATTTTGTAATTTGAAGGTTTTGTGACTTATTTTATGTATTGCGTGATTGTGACTTTCTACTTGTTTGTGTTATGATTTTGGAAAATTTGTGACCAACTATTTCAGGATCTGACGGGAAACTCACGAAAAAGGTGAACTCCGATTTTGTGACATAATTTCTGAAATTTGTGACCTATTATTTGAGCAGTTTGTGACCTGATGTGGGTATTTTGTGTAGGAAATATCATTTTGTGACCAACTCATTGAGTAGTTTGTAATTTGTACTGTGTGATCAATTACTATTTATTTTAATCGAATGTGTTTTTAAAGGAGTGCTGGATTGTTTGCGAATGAAATAGTTGTTGTGACTTTTTACTTCTTTGTGTTATGATCTTAGAAATTTGAGACCAACTCAATGAGTTGGTCACAGCGAAATGTTTGTGTGTTGAAGGTCAGAGTAACATTTTTTATTTTACCATTGTGCAGGACTGGAAATACTTAATAAAACCAAGGAATTGGTTTTCTGGAAAAATCACCACAACGCAAATACAGAGTGTGATTACGCACTTTGTGATGAAATTTAAGGCTGCGCAGAGGGCAATTCTAGAAAACACATGTTTCTCCTACTACATGCATTGTAGGGAGATAGTTGTGCAGCCACAATTGATTCACCAAGTTTTACTACGGGAGGTCAAGCAACCGAACAAGCAAGAGATGTGGTTTAATGTAAATGGGAGATATATTCATTTTTCAATTGCTGAATTTTGTTTGGTTACGGGATTGAGGTATGATGGGGTCGATGGTCGACCAATGTTAGATGAAAAACCGTCTTCAGTGAAGGACACATATTTAAGGACTTAAAAGTTGTTACAAGTGAAGATGTCAAGTGGGTTTTTATTTCACTTGATGATGCACCAGACCTTGACGTTGTTAAGATTGGAATTATCTATCTCATCACCTCATATTTATTTGCTACATCCTACCCGAAGGTGGTGGATCAATACATATTTGCACTTGTAGACGATTTTACCACTCTTAAAATATTTCCTTGGGGTAGATATTTGTTTGAGACCACCTTATTGTCGCTAAAAAAGGGACTATCAAAACAAACTAGTCACTATAGATTGACAGGTTTTTTAGTGGCTTTCCAGGTGTGGTTATATGAGTGCATACCTGCACTTGAGGGGAATGTGGCCACAAGAATTTATAAGAAATATCTACGCATTATTAATTGGACTGCGCACAAACATCCTTCAGTGTCAATGTTGGAGGACAAAGTATTTGGAAATGAGAATGTAAGGTTTTAAATACATTTAAATTGTTATGTAATCATTTGGTTGATTATATAAATTTTGAAATGGCATATGATCAATATTTTTTCATCTTATGTGAAACATGTTGTGATAAATGACATAGATCCATCCGAAGTTGAGCTCACAATGCCATATATGATAGGTTTTAAATATGAACTTCACATTTATTATGATACGAAATATGATTTGTGACCTGAAGTATGAATATCCTGTTTGTAAAGTGACATATGTTTTATGACTGTGACCTGAAACATGTAACTTGTGGCCTGTGACTCTCTTTGTCCTTATGTATGTTGTGGCTTGTGCCTTGTGACTTAGTTTGCTCTTATGCGACTTGTGACTTGTGAATGTGATCAGAAACATCTGATATGTGACTTTCTTCATACGATTGTGACCTGAAGTATGAATATCCTGTTTTGTAAAGTCACATGTCTCTTAAGCTTGTGACATGAAACATGTGACTTGTTTCTTGTGACTTTCTTCATTCTTATAGATGTTGTGTACGATCGGTAGATGTGCAGTACTCAAAGCCTAGACAACCAACTCGGAATGTTAGGATCTCTGAAAATCAATTGGGCACAAGTGAGGCAACTCCCCTGCTGTCGAAGGTAGAGGTTGAAGATTCAGATTTTGTAGGCCCATCACTATATAAACAAACGGGGGCTGCTGGCTCTAGCTCTCGCGGTCAGCAAAGTGCTGCCTCCCATCCAGATTGCTCATGTGTTGAGGTAAGTAATATCATTGTCTTTTCACTTCAGAACACATTTTATATACAATTTCACTAACTATAAAATTTATCAGGAATGTGGTCAACTGAAGCAGTTGATTGAAAAGGAAGTAACCAAGCTCCAAACGGAGAACAAGGGGTTGAAAGAGGAGCTTATGTCGATGAAGTCAGAACTCTCTAAGATGAATGTAAACATGCGTCAATCAAACAATTCTTTGAAGCTTAATGAGGTCATTCAGAGTCACAATGTGTTGAAAGATAGCTTGAGTGACATCGGGTTGTCTCTTAAAAATTTTGTTGAATCTGTTTCTGACATTTTATCTTCGGTGATGGATGAACTTCATAAGAAGTTGAGTGGTAAAGATGTTTTGATGGAACAAGTGCCGAAAGATGATGATGATGTTGACAAAAAGGGCAAGGGTCACATGGAACCTGAGCCAAAAGGTGATGATATTGTTGAAAAAAGTGACAATGTTCACATAGAACCCAAGCAAAAAGGTGATGATGTGGCTGAAAAAGTGGACAAGGGTCACATGGCACCTGAGTTTTCATATGTTCATGATGACTATGTTCTTGAATCTCCTTCATTTGATCTAGGAGTTGGCTCCTCACAGACACCTAAAAGCTCTGATGATACATTTTTTGCTAGTAAAGAAGTGCAGGATCAGGTTGATGAGGCTATTGCACGTGTGTTGGAGTCTACTGAACTTCATTGTAAAGATGTCAGTTTAATGAAACATTTAGTGATTTAATATTATAAATTCAGATTTATTGTCATACACTAATTTAAGAAACGTTGTTTTTATGTTTTTTATTCAGGAAGAAACACATGCACCACCATCATCTGGACTACCTGTGAAGAGAGCACAAAAGCCATCGAAAACTCTGCAGTCACCTTTTGTTAAGGTCGATCCACGTCATGCTGCTACTGGATCAAAATCTATCACTGTAAACGTCGTGTTCCAAAATTATTCGAAAGGAGTTGATAGCACAGACCTGAGTTCATTTAAGAATTGGTTTGACAGAGGATACAAACCCAAGAACAAGTAAATTAAACGTAGATTTTAGTGTTTTTAGTGAATTGTGACCTTCCATTTCTTTTTGTGACTACAGCATTTCGGGTCACAGACAGAAATAAATTGGTCACAATCATATTCTTTGTTTGATGAGGGCATATGTGTGTGCACAGGGTAAAGTTTAAAGATGCAGATAACGTGATAAGTCCTCAATTTGTATGTGGCACTGTCGCTTTTCATTATAAAACTTGGTGGCATGCATTAATCGATTCTAATTCATCGTTGAACAGCACGGTACAATTTTTTCACCATTTTCCACATATGCATAGTAGTTTTGTATTACTTATGTATATTCTTTCTTATTACAGCACTTGGATGCATGCTTTCATTACATAAGACAACTTGCCAAATTTGGTGAAGGTGTGAAGATGAAAGCTACCACTACAGACTGCATATTTGATATGTCAATCAAGTCGACATACTCCAAGTTTATTCAAGACCCAAGCATTGTTGAGAAGAAGGATGAGCTAGTCAAAACCATCAATGGTAAACGGTTATCATTTAATACTGCTTGGAGAGAAGTTGAATCGGTGTTGATGCCCATTATGCCCACAAATCATGCTAATTGGATGTTAGGGCAGCTTGATATTACTAACCATGTTCTTTACATATATAATTCAAGCAACAAATCATACAAGGACAACAAGGTTCGCGAAGGGGTTTTATCACTTGTGAAGACTCTTACACACCTTTTAAAATTTGTCGGGCTATGGAAGGAAACTAATGATAGTATTGGTGACAAATCTGGGGAACTGCATGTTAATATTGTCCGTGGTTTACCCCAACAAAATGGGTAAGTTTCGTTATGGGCATTGTAAGTTTTATCATTTTCCATCAACATTTTGTAATTACTTATGGTTTGTCTTCTTTAAATATTACAGGCATGATTGTGGGGTTTTTGTGATAAAGTACGCACAGTATTTGTTGCACAATGATCTTGACAATATGCCAATGTTATTTGATGCTGGGAATGCCAGACTTGAAATTGCAGCGTTACTGTTCAAAAACAAACAACTGAAGCTGATTGGAAAGGGAAGTTCAAAGTCAGATGAATGAACTCCTGTTGATGGCATTATTTTCATGATTTATTTGATTGATAACTATTCAAAAATAGACAAACAGATATTTTTATGATGTAGTTGATAGATGTTATCTTTGTAATATGTTTTGGAATTGAATTTGAATTTGTTTTTGTTAATTGGTACAAGGTGAAAGTATTGGTGTTTATGTGAATGATTTTGTTTATATCTTCTAAGTTTTTTATGGATGTAAAAGTCTATATTCGCACGGTCTGAACAGGTCACGTGAGAATACTGCAGAGTCTAAACAGGTCACAAATAGTCACATGCGAGTAATGTGTTATATAACCGCAGGTCACAAATCGTCACAAATAGCAACAGTTGGTTAATTTGCATGACTTGAATAGGTCACAAGTGGTCACATATGAGTACTTTCTTATATAACTGTAAGTCACAGATGGTCACGAATAGTTTGATTAACTTGTTACATATGAATAGGTCACAAATGATCACAAATTCTTAACATTTATCATCGACACTCTTACAAAAGAAGTAAGCATAGAATTGATCCCATCTAGTGGAAGATGACATTCAGATTTAGTTTGAACACACAAGTTGGTCCCATCTAATGAAAGATGACATTCAGATTCAGTTTGAACACACAAGTTAAACAAAAAACATAGAGCTTATTTTATACTTGAAATGGTCACAGACGGTCACAATCATCAAAAACAGAGTTACAATCAATGTTTGTTTACACAGCCCTTTTCCAAAAATAAGTGACATCGTGAGAATAATGAAAGCTCAATGCATAAATCTATCAACTTGTATAATCCAAAAAATACGTCGTTCGGCAATAAAATGAAACAATTTGCAATTACAAAGAATATCATTGTGTAAAAAAAATATGCTAAGCTATTTGAATTTCTTTGGATCTTTCTTTATTTTCAGTTTTTTGTCATTCTGGTTAAGTGGCACCAAGTTCCTGCATGTTCGACGATTGTGCCTGAATTCACCGCATCTTCCACATTTCACAACTTGTGATCTTTCATATGCTGGCTTCTTTCTCTTCTTAGTAGGCCGTCTAGAGCTTCTCTTTTGGTTTGGAGCAAAAACAACTCTATTACTTACATCTTCTGGCAAATTCCATTATGATTTATTACCTACATGAAATACAGTCTCTTTGTAGGTATTTAGATATGCATCTCTTGTGTAATACATAGAGCAAAAGTCATATACATTCGGCTTCAATGTTGCTATTACTGCCAGTGCATGTGGACAGGGAAGTTGATCCACTTGAAACATTCTACAACTACATGCATGTAGAGTTATATCAATCATGTATGATGAATAATTGTCCCTCACTTCAAACAAAGTGTGACTTGCAGGTGAAACCTAAAAATAAAAAATATTTAAAGTTATACTTGTGATCAACATAATAAACATAGTTTTCTTGTTTTTACCTTTAGATTTCTCACATCATTGCTCATTTCTCTTAGCAACTTCTCATATTTTGTTGCAAGCTTTGTGAAAGTGCCTTGCGCGTCATCTCTATTTTTGCAAAACCAAGATTGGACCATTTGCCTCAATGATTCTAGAAGTGCTTCAATGGGGTAATTTTTTGCCGCCTTCGCGACTGCATTAACAGATTCTACTATATTTGATGTCAAAGTAGAGTATCTATTGGTTGGCATGTGCAATCTTGACCATTTTTCATATCCAACATCCAACTACAAAATAATTTTAGTTATTAGATAACAGATTCAAGTAACAAGTCACATATGGTCACAGTTAACTCTAAAAAGTTTACAGATAGTCAGTATTATCACAGAACATGTCACAAATGGACACATTCATAAAACTAGATTATGTTTTCAATTATAAATGAGACCACATGCTAAATATGCACTGTATATTTCATTCATAATCATGTTTCAATTTCATGTAATAAAAAATGAAATCTAGTTTGTACATTAAACATGCGTGATCACAGATATTCATAGAAATTTCATAACATCACAAAAAAAGTGACAGGAAGTCATATAACATATGTTTCAGACAATCACATACCAAATATCCCCTGATATCTTCATTTATTGAGTCCAATTGCTGCATTTGGTATTTAAATTCATCCACTGTATAAGCTCTTACAGTAGAATTGAATGTATGTGTGACATTGTGACCTGATTTTGCATAATGTGACTTCAAATTTTTCAGCAAATGGTATGAACAGATCCCATGCATTGCCTCTGGATATACAAATTCAATTGCGTTTCTTATGCTATTGTGTTTATTGGATACTATACATAATCCATCTCTAGATCCGTACGCCCTCTTCAACATCTCAAGAAACCATCTCCACGACTTATCGTTTTCATTATCCCCAATCCCAAAAGTTAGTATGAAGATATTGTTGTTTGCATCTTGTGTACAAGCTGTAAAGAGTGTACCGTCGTAGTGACCATTTAAATGTGTACCATCAACAACAATGACTGGCCTACAATATTTTCAACCTACAATCGATGCACCCAAAGCCATAAAACAATATTTAAATCTATCTAAATGATCAGTTTCTATTCGTGTGACTGTCCCTATGTTCATCTGTTGTAACATAAAAAAATAAGAAGGTAGCAACTGAAACGATGTTGTTGGATCACCTCTAATCAATTTTAATGTCTGCTCACGTGACCTCCATGCCTTCATATAATTCACCGATACTCCATAGTTGTGCAACATGTCATTTGAGATATCATTAGGAGTGTATATTGTACGTGAAGAAGTGTATTTGTACCTGATGTAGTTTGACACCATTGAGCTAGATGCTTGTCAATGAGATCCTAAAACAATGTTCATTGAGCATGTGTGACCATTATAGATTTTCTTGATCTTAAACATTTTCGTTTCTCTCAAGCGTGAAGATCTAAATATCCACTTGCAATCATCTTGGGAACACTTTATTACGTACTCTTTTTTGTCCGATCTCAACACCTTATATTCAAATTTGTTTTGTATGGCATAGAGGGCCAAGCTCATTTTCAGTACTTCCTTATTGCGGAAAACATTTCCCTCCACTACTTCTCTAG
The DNA here is from genome assembly GCF_002742605.1 of Olea europaea var. sylvestris. NCBI lineage: Eukaryota > Viridiplantae > Streptophyta > Magnoliopsida > Lamiales > Oleaceae > Olea > Olea europaea. The sequence goes on from NW_019235398.1 coordinate 109,093, forward strand.
CATTTGCTTGAGATATCAATGTCACATCTTCTTCAATGTTTTCGTTCTCAATTGTAGTAACCGAGTCACATATATCCTGAGCTATTTGTTGTAAAGAAAACACATTAGTCGATGACTCAATGGTAGTAATTGATGACTCTGGGCATTGCAATGCACCTGTTGACTGCCATGAGTCTGTAGTGATAACATCAACTGCAATAGGATAGTTCTTTGTTGTAAAGAAAACATATTAGCCGATGACTCAACGAAAGTAGTCAATGACTCTTGGCATTGTAATGTATATCTCGACTTACATGAATTTGTAGTAATAACATCAATCACAATAGGATAACTCGATACAGTCCCATCCAAAGATTTTAACCTCAAATACGTTAATACATTATTATTGCTCAGAATTTGGATTGAAGGTAAAATAGAATCTAAAGAATATGTCATTGTCAAAGCTACTTTTGCATGATTAAGCCCCAATTCTGAAATAACAAGGTTAACCAACTCATCATACTTGCACGTATCATTCACTAGTATAAGTGATGTGTGACCTCCATATAACAGGCAAACGTTCAAAATTGTCATCCCTGATCACAAACAAATAACAGCATGTCACACTTCATTTACTAAAATCAGGAAACGATCAGATGCAATGACATTGATGAATACAGGCCACAGATGAAGAAGTCACAGATCTATCAATATAGGTCACAGAAGTTATTTAATGTAAAGAAATTCACATACGATCAACAAATTTAGTGTCGCAGAGAATCAATTTTCAATGCAATGACATTAATCACAGAATAAACTAATTCTACTTATGGACTGTCAAGACATTTAACATATATGTCACAATCTATTTAATTCAGTGGTCACAACTAGTCACGATTAACAGAAATATGCACCAATGTGATTGAATCACAAAAACAGTTATAGATCAACACGTTCATGACTGTAAATTGAAAAACAAAAATTGCATATTACCAATGGTTAATGAAAAAACATACGTCACACATTGGGCAAAATATAGTTTATTCTTAACGGCGTGAAATCTCTGATTATGTTTGGATAAATGTTTCAATAGCTTCGAAAACACATGTTTCTTCAAAATCATAAGCTATACTAAGTAATTATATGTTTACCTTCGAAATCAGATCAAAAAACTTCAATTTCTGCTTTGGGCAAATTGAATTCTTCCATATTCGAACTTCGACTTTCTCCAATTAAATGAAAATTACCAGCATATCGACGTTATTGATCGATTGCAGAGAATGCCAGGGAAATTTTCGTGATGTTTTGGAGAGTTTTTGGTGAATCTGTTGTTTAGAAAGAGAGTTTTTGTGGAACCCGTTTTGTAGAGAGAGAAAATCTCGTTTGATTATGGTTGGAAAATAAAAAATGTCTTTAATTATGGCATATTAGTAATTTGTAGAAGATTATAATTTTTTTATCCAACTTTAACGTATATAACATTATATTTTTATATATTTAATATTTTCAATTATCACCTGGATTATGAAAGTTTTAAGGAACTTTGTTAATTGTGAAACATGTTTATATAATATAATAGATATGTGGTTATCCCTATATATATATATATACACACACACACACACACACACACACACACACTTCAGAATTGATAATTGAAGCAGCCGTCAAACTTTTGCATGTTTATCAACTTCCATTAAAAATTTCCACTACGCAAAATGGTTTCCTTGGTTTTGATAATTAATACATCCATCAATTGGAAAGTTACACAGACTGAATTCCAGGTGCTTTTCTCGACGCATTTATGTTGGAAATATGTATCCTCCTGTTTCTTTATTCTGCTGTAATTTTGTATACTCATCGACCGATCTTCAATCATCAATCCAATAAACAAAATTCGAAATTCGAAATTATATAATTCCTATGTCCGTAGGCTAACAATCTTGAACTTAACAGAACAAAAATTAAATCAAGATGACGGAGTCGTAATCCACCTATCTTGTTACAAACTTGAAATAACGAACTACAATCAAGAACTAGCCACAAATAATTGGTTCACAGTTTAAAATAATCCAATCATTCAATCGACATATAATAAATTATTCCTAGACATCACTTGACTAGAACGTGCAATCAAGATTCAGAAATAACAAGCACGTAAACGATCTAGATTGCTCTAATACCAATTGTTGGAACGCGGAAGCGAAATTAACTAGAAATTAAAATTTTCTTCAATTTAATAAATAGGATCGTCTAAATGTTCACGTGTATGTTATATAAAAAATAAAGAATTTGAATTTATACCTAAATTCGATGATCAATTTTTGAATAAATTCTGAATCATGAACTTCCAGCCTTTTGGGTAACAACTTCCAGCTTTTTAATTCCAAGAACTTGATGCTTCAAACCTCCAAATCTTCGATGGTATTCTCTAAATCCAAGACTACACTGGTGGGTAGGCACCTTCTTTTAAATAAATCAAGAAACCAATTTTTGAACTGAACAATCGAAAAATCAAGAAATTTTTTTTTCTCTCTCCAAAATTTGAATACCATGGAATTATGTCTTATGAATGTTGTATAATTCCATTCCATAGGATGTCTAGGATCCATTTAATCTCTATTTATAGAAATAGAAGAGTTTCAATCCTTATGCAATAATAATTTTACATTCAAATAGGAGTTCTAATTAAAATTAAAGTCCAAATCCAATTAGTTTACATTTAATTACATGTACAGTCCTAAAACTTCAATTACAATATAATTAAGTTTACAGCATTCGTAGTAATTACAACTAAGTACAAAACTTTATTGTAATTACAATTAAGTCCAAAACTATTATAATTACCGTAAATAAGTTTCAATACTTTATAGAACTACCACAGGGACCTGATCGGTCATATATTTTCCAAGCTCCAATTAGATCATGTCTAGTCGATCCTAGACCACCCAATCTAATTATTAGTCTTTATTTTTTCTACTAAAGGCAAAAAACTGAACCCTTGGAATATATAAGATCACAGAAGCCAATAAATCTGTAATACTTTCCTATGACTTACCGTATATTTATTTTATCCTCGTCCACGATCCGATAATTAAGTACGAGCACAAATGATCGTTTTGCCCCTCTAATTATTCTCACTAACTTAAATTTCATTTTCTTCAATGATTTTGTGAACAAATCACAGATATCGAAGTTTAGCCGTCGCTAAATACTGAGCTCAGATTTTAACTGTTCAATAGAAAATACTTAAGTAGTTACTCCACCCATATTTTAGGGCAATGGTTCCCGATAAGAATTCATGTTCTTTACTTCGCTCATTCTTAAGTTTCCAACTCATTGGGATATTTGACTAGTCAAATTGATCTCACCCATTAATGAATCAAAGAACCATTAAAATCACGAAAAGATATACAAATCCTATCAAAAGATTTAGATGAAATACACGGTCGTCAAGTGAAATTTAATTTTCTGCACGGTCATGCTATAGAATTAAATTCAATACGCGGTTCGTTCAATACATTCTAAGTGTACTAGTGCACATTTAACTATTTCTGTGATAAAGACAAATCAGAAACTTAAATAGTGAATTGGTCAACACTATAACCTTCCAATACAAGGTGCCAACTCTTATACATAGATTGTGAACAAATTATTTATGATCAAAATATAAGTTGTGTCACACTGTACTTCTCAACGCAAGTATCCAACTTATATTATTTTTAGTGATCATAGGCACTTTAATTTGCATACTCAATAATAAATAATACAATAAATAAATAAAGTCACAATTTATTTATAATAAATAATTATTTTATCATAGCAAAATATATTATATGGGCACATAAACCCATAAAAAGAATGTCCCTACAAAGGCTTATGTAGGAATGCTTCATTGGTATCCCATTTACCTAAGGATCTATTGGACAGACAACATTCTATGAAATTAAAACGCCAATTAAAATATTGGAGTCAGTTTAATAAGGTGACTTAACTTTTCATTTAAATCTGTTATTACCTCGCGGAAAATATAACATTACTTTCCCTTTGAGGGATTATTTAATTTCAATCCTACCCAAAAAAAGGAAAAAAGAAAGTGACACACTCGAAAAGTGAATAAAAAATAAATAAAAAAATGACAGAAATTTAAACAAAAAAATGAAAAATCCTAGAAAAAGTGATTTTTTTTTTTAAAAGGAAAAACGGTGACACCTAAATTCAAAAACAATGTTGAAAAAAAAGAGTAATAAACAGTCATAAAAGTTACATAAATTCGAAAAAAGTGAAACAAATTCAAATAAAAAGGTGATAGAAATTCAGGGAAAAAAAAAGTGACACACTAAAAAAGTGACATATCTTAAATCCTATCAGATGGAACAAATATCAATGTAGAAAAAGGCAATAATTTTTGGACAAAAAAATTACTCCAAAACTTTATCCTCCACTTGCAATTTTATTGTATGGACTGCAAAAAATAAATAAGTAAATAAAATAAAAAATTGGAGAATGAACACTTGTATGGGTCACACCAGGATCTCAAACACACAATGTAAAAGAAGATTGTAGGACAGCTTCCTTTAGCCATTATTTCCTGCCATTTCCGAAGGTATTATGCTTGGAGATTGAAAAACATAAATGAGATAGGAAAGGAAGAATGGTGGGACATTCACCTTGCATACTTGAAGCTCTCCTCTTGTTGCATCAGGAAGTGTCCCATGAAGGGTGGCTCCCAAACCAATTCCCAGATTCATTTTTCTAAACGCCATGCCACGACGCTACTAAATGTACATAGTATTATTCTACTTGTACAGAAATTTCATGTACAGAATTAATCCAGAAATCTCACGTGAGGTTCACCTCATGTGAATAAAATAATGCCAAAAAAACCACCCCTGCCTTTTGTCCTTTCTGTAACCGCTCCATGGGCTATGGCCATCAACAAAGTTATCACATCAAAGAAAAATCCCAGATTTCAAATATGGATGCCTTTCCATTTGCACAATGAATCTACAATCACAACAATTTTTAGAAACATAAAAGTGGCATATCAGAAACACTACAGGTACTGATATAACTAAGAATTCAGAATTATATGCCCTAACACCACAAAATCCTCACAGTTCGCATAGTAGTCAAAGATTCGTATATGGAGACTTGGAATGGAAAATCATACCAATCCTTCTTTGCAAATGGATTGACTCTATACATATACAAATACATAAATATAAGCATAAAAAATTCAGGAAAAACAAAAATTTCAAGAAACAAACCTAATTAAAAAAAATGTAACTCGTAAAATAATTAAAAGTGCTCACACTTTCTTCTTCACTCATGTCGGTTTCTAACTACTAAATTATGCGCTTTAGTTCCGCCTTTTCAATTTTTTGAATCGGGCACTTTCAAAATTTCACCAAATTCTAATAAAAAGATTTTGTGATCTCCATTGGTATCAAATTTCTGGAGTATCTTCTCAACTTCTCTACAACTTTCTAAGTTTCGGGGTTTGAGTGTATTAATTACAATGTAAGAGCATCTTTAAGAGATTCTCTATTATTAAAGAGCATATTTTATTTATAAATTTAGAGATTTAAAATTTTGAAGTACTTTAACAAGCTTTTTATATTTAAAACTTAATTTTACCACTTCAAAAAAAATATTCATTATTTTTTTCTATCTTTTATTTTAATTAGGTTTTCTTTAAATTATTCCTACATTGAAAATTGAAACACTTTGAATGCATTTAATCATAGAGAGTGAGGTTGAAGTATAGTTTTAAAGGTTGACTCTTTAAAATATAGAGCATCATGTTAAAGAATCTTTTGAAAATGTTCTAAGGATGTTAATTATTTTAAAGAGTATTATTCTAATTTATTTATAGAGAAAATTTCATTGGGTGTCAAAATTTGGCTATGCATAATAAAAAATGTCACCTTTCAAATTTTCTATCAAAAATGCCAATTTAGGACATTTTTGACCCTATGAATTATTTGAATACCTTATATATCCTTATACAAAACCTGTGTATTGTGTCAGAATGAAATGACAGCATAGCTTTTAAATCGCTTACCATTGAACTGTCGTTCCCGACAGTTAGCGTCAATAATTCTCGATAGATGGACTCATCGATAGATCAAATGAATTTTTCGACAGATGAACTATCGAGAACGACAATTCCTTCCTTTACCTAAGCTCAATTCCACAATTTGAACTTTGGCTCTAGCATTGCATGTTTGTTTCGCATTAACATGTATGAAATGCTATGATCTCATGATTTGTTGATTGATTCGTAGCTGTTTATGCTTGATTGATTCATTCATTTTTTGTGTTCCAGTTTCAGTGGTTTGTTTCGTATTTTTTTTTCATTGTGCTTGATTGATGAATTTATTTTCGCCTTGAAATGTCATTTTGGCTGCCCACATGAAGTGGTTAGAGATCCATGTGCACGAGGACGATTATGACAAATTGCGTTCATCAATTGACTTCCATGATAACTTTGATCAGATTGATGTTATTATTATTTATTTTTCTATAATGTATGACTGCTTTTCACATTATTGGGGTCACAAGAGAAACAATGAATTTATATGAGATACGCGATGGTTGATCATCGTTCGACGTTGTTGGATGAAGTCAGAATATTTGTTAATGCGTAGTCTTATTCTTCATAGTTCTATGTTCGACAATTTAATCACCGACACGTACTTCGACTTGGGTTTGGTAAGGCTGCTACCACTGTGTAGTATGATTCAAATGCAGATGAAAGCCGATTTGAAAAGGTTGCTGCCACTTAACATTTGCATAAATCTTTTTGACATTTTTTTCCCTTCAAAAATATTTCAAAAATGAGGAACATCATGATTAATAGTAGTTTCAAAAGCATTCTTCATTTTGATGATCATCTTGTTTTTATCATTTAAAAAAGAGTAAACTATTCGATAAAAATAAAAAATAATTCTTAATAACTAACCTCTCAAAATGAATGATGAATCTAATATATGTATATATATATGCAATGATTATAATATATAAATTTAACTAATCAAATCATAACATTAATTGAATTGGAACATAGCATTAAATGCTCCTAAAAGGGGACAGAAGGGTAAGTTGGACATTTTCCACAAAAAGTGACATTTTTGATAATATATATATAAATTTAACTAATCAAATCATAATATTAATTGAATCGGAACATAGCATTAAATGCTCCTAAAAGGGGACATGAAGGGTAAGTTGGACATTTTCCACAAAAAGTGACATTTTTTATAAAATTAAGTGCACATGCAAATTTTTTATGTATTTTCAAAAAAAGTGGCATTTTTTATAATTCCCCTTTATTATATTTTGAGGGTAGTGGGCCTACTTTGCCCTAAAAGTTATGTACGAAAATTGGGGATAATTTTGAGTTGCAAATAGGAAAAGTGGTTTGAGTTTTTGTGTATGTGTTTTTTTTCCCTAAAAAAAAAGAAAAAAAGAAAAGAAAAGTCAAATACATATTGTTTTAGGTCTGTCCTTGTCCCTGATTAATCCCATACGAGCAGTTGAGGATTCAATCGAATTATCCGCTTTATCATGGTTGGAGCCACCTGCGTGCTTACACTAAACTTTGGGCCAAAACCCAATCCCCTTTTTCTTTTTTTTTTCTTTTCATTTTTTTTAAGCTTTGGCCCTTCAATTGTTTACCGTAAATATTCTAATTTGCCTCAACCCAAAATGAAAAAAATGAAACCCAAGAGAAAAAAAAATTAGGGAATGTTAGTTACGTTACATATGTAATGTAGTTGTAAAATACAATTTCAAAATTAAGAAATTAGGTTTATTATTTCAAAAATCAAATCTTAATTAAATAATTAATCAAAAAATATTTTATTAACTAAGTATATTAAGGTCACAATGTTATATGATTTATGGTCATAGTTACGTACTAGTCACAATTATAGAAGTCACAGTCATAAATCAAATTAATGGGTTACGTATTATTTCTCAATCATAAATTTCAAATTTTATAGGTCACAATTTCTTTATCGATCATAGATTATAAAATTAATAGATCACGTATTAATTTTAGTCACGATTTATTATCAATCACAAATTGTCTAATTAATATATCAGTATTATTTTTCAATCACAAATTTTATAAATCGCAATTTATTTCACGATCACGAATTATCAAATTAATTAGTTTCAATTATTTTTAGATCACAAATTATTAAATTAATAGATAATAGCTTAACGAATTGTGAGTCATGATTACAAATTTAATCAAAATTTCACATTTTTTAGATCATATATTATTTATTAGTCACAAATTATATATTTCATTGGTCACATATTATTTACTAGTCACACGTTAATCAATTTATTAATCACAATTACCAAATAACTGGTTACAAACACCCCATCCCACCCTACGCCAATCACAAACATAACCACCACCAACAGTAATACCACCTTAAAATCATTGCCCAACAACCACAAAACCAGACCCAAAATAAAGAGGGCATCAATCTTCAAAAATTGAATCACTCCAATAACAACCGCACATTCAAAATATGTAAATTTTTTGACAAGCAACTATTGATGATGGTCGTACTGCACTACATCAAGGTTTTGGAAGTGGAGGCATCAACGTAGCTGTTGATGTAGTTGCCATCTCATCCTAGTCTGCAACATGAAGTTGGGTTTAGAAATTGAAGTGGCATAGAATTTCAAGAAGACGATTGAAGATTTGCTTTTTCGTTGAATGATTAACACACATAGATCACATAAGATTTCCGTCTCCATCGTTTAAATCAGCTTTTTGATGTGACTTCTTCTAAAATCGCTTCTGGAATAGGAAGTACTTCTAAACATTAGTTTTCAAACAAAAATTAAGTTAGTTTTTTTTTTTTTCCAAAAACTCTTCTATAGGAAGTAAAAGCAAAAGTTATGCTACTCAGACCCTAATTTAATAAAAATATGGAATTATAACTTGATTTTTGTATAAATAAACTTTAAACTTGATTTTTGAATTTGAAACTTAAAAAACTTGCCACCATGTAATCTCCACAAAAAAGGGGAACATTACATACATAAAGTAGGTATGACATACAATTTCAAAATAAAGAAATTAGGTTTATTATTCAAAAATCAAGTCTTAATTAAATTCTATTAATTAAATAATTAATAAAAAATATTTTATTAATTAAATATAATAAAGCTCACAACATTACACAATTTATGGTTATAGTTACGTTCTAGTCACAAATGTAGGCATCACAGTCATAAATTAAATTAATGGGTTGTATATTATTTCTCAATCACAGATCACAAATTTTATAGGTCATAATTTCTTTATCAACCATAGGTATCAAATTAATATGTCATATATTATTTTTCAGTCACAAATCACAAATTTTATTGGCACACACAAATCTGAGAAGATTTCCTTCTCCATCTTTTGAATCAGCGGCATTGAATGATAACATTGCTTCGCAACGACTTGCTGCTCTCAGAGAGCTACGCGACGATGTTGTGAATGATTGATTGCCATTTCAATGATGCCTTCGATGAAGTATGAGGTAAAATAAAGAAGAGATAAGGGAGAGATATCCAACCCTTGTCCATTTAAGTGCATGTTTGGAAAATACTTTTAGGTGTTTATAGGTTGTGAGTCCAATAGAAAATGTGAATGATAAACAAATAGTGAATTCTACAAAATGTATGATCTTAAAATATATTGGACCGGCTTAAAAAAAAAGGCTTTGAAAGAATGCTTTATATATTAGGAAAAATTCATATATAACCCCTGTTTGAGCCACATTATTTTCAAAAAAATACATTTTTCAACGATGATTTGACATCATTTCAACAACATATTCTTCAATAAAATAATTTTACACACAAATTTAAAACTTTTCCTTATTTTTAACCATACATTTCCCTTTGATTTGACATCAATAATGCATTCCCTCCC
>NW_019235398.1:119037-125391 GCF_002742605.1 Olea europaea var. sylvestris
ATGTGGCTCAAACAAGCTCATAATATATAAGAGATTAAGTATGATGCATTTCAAAACTAAGAACAAAGTTTAAAATTTCAAAAAAAGATTTTTTTTTGAATTTTATTTATAAGCTAATTAAGTAACATATATTTTATTAAAAATTAAGGTCACAATTCTATAAATTTGCTCACAAATTATTTATCGAGTGCAATAAACAATTTTATAGGCCACAAATTAAAAATTTTATAAGTCACAATTTATTCATTGATCACAAATTTATCAAATTAATAGATCGCCTAGTATTCATTAGTCACAAATCACAAATTTTACAAATCACAACTTATTTTATGGCCACAAAATATCTAATCAATTATTCACAAATTAATTTTTTGTCATAATTTATCAAATTATTGGTCACAATTTATTATTGGATCACAAATAAAAAACCAAATAAAAAATTTTACAAATCACAAATTATTTCACAAATAAATTTTATATAGGTCAAAGATTATTTATCGATCACAAAATCAAAACTTTTATTGATCACACATTATTTTTTAGTTACGAGATATCCAAATTATTGGTCACAATTAGAGATGTCAAATGGACCGAACGGCTCGTCGGCGGCTCAGGCTTGTCAAATGATGAGCTCGAGCCTGCAAAAAATGTGTAAATTTAAAAAAGATAAGGAAAAAAATCCAAAAAATTAAAAATTAAAAAGTCACGAGCTACGAGCTCGACTTGCCACGAGCCCAAGGCAAGCTCGTGAGTTAAAAGGGTCGAGCCTATTGCCATCACTAGTCATAATATCGTCAAATCCACAACCACTAGATCCACCGACGATCTAACAAAAATCAATATTATCGCTAGATCCACCGTCACCATTCAAAACCACTATCACTCATTTCTAGTGATTATGGATTGACTATTTAAAACAAAGATAAATAATCCCAGAACAAGAAAACACCCTTTTAACTGTCTCGACACTAGCATTCCCGCAACCAACATCCACCAACACCATTGCTACAAAAATCCCAACAACCACCAACACCACTACTCTGCCACCACCACTGCACCAAAAACACCACATAGAAATCTCCCACTACACCTATAGCTATCGTCGAAAAGCCCCAAAATATCTTGCAGCTTCATTATTCTCTACCAATACTTCTACTCAAACCACAAAACATTTATCACCCATCCTGACAATTCTCATGCCCGTATTCTTCCTCTGCAAATTTCATAGATTAGTTCATTTTGAAAAAAACTACGGTGATGATGGTCGGAGTTTATGGTGACGATCGATCATATTTGCAATAGATAGAAAGAAGTCTCGTGGGCAACCATGCGCAGCCTCACGCGATGCTGCATTGCTACTCTTTTTTCGTTTCGACAACCTCCCATCTCCTCTCCAACGTTTTTACAAGCGGCAAATGTGAGGTAGAGAGAAGGTGAGGTAAGAGCAGAAAGAGAATGGATTGAGAAAGATGAAGAGAGGGAGAAAATGGTAGAAATGGTTATAGGATTGGAGAAGAAAAAAGAGGTGGATATGAAGAGATATGAACAGATAAAAGAGAGGAAAAATTAATTAGGATTCTTGTTGAAAATTATATATTTAATAATTAAAATTTAAATATAAAATATCTGATTTGTGAATAATGAAATATCCTCTCTATTTTTAGAGTAATAGCCTTTAAAAATAGGGTGGAATGTAATTTCTGCCATCTGTTTATGAGAGGCCCAACTGCCGTTGTCCTAATGAAGGCCTGAGCACAAATTCTGGACTAAAACCAAAAAATGAGCAAGCCCAAATAAAAAATGGCGGGAACATTCCTAGGGCGCACTCAATTAAATCCACCAATGATTTCACCTCTCCTCTGAATTCTCTTATCCCATCACATTTTCAGAATGGAGTCAAATGACGTCGAGGAAGAGGAATTTGAATTCTCGAGAAACTACTTTTTGGCAAAGGAATTGGGCACTTCCAGCAAGAAATCAGCATGTAAACTCTCCGACATTAATATCGTTGATGAACAGGTTTTCTTTTTCTTTTTAAAATTTTCCCTTGGGTCTTTTTAATGTAAATCTTTTTATTTTTTTGAGTTATAGGAAAAATGTTAATTTTTAACGTGTTACTTCAGGAACTAAGAGATGCATATGCTAACCTTGAGCCAAAGCACGATAGAGAAATTAATGATTTGATAAACAGTTATAAGAAGTCATATTCAGAATGGGTTTTCATATTAAGGTATTTTTCATTTCAAATACGTTTGTTTCCCTGCTTTTTGATGTATGTGGTTGTTCTTTTTCAAGTTTATTTATTTGTTTATTGATTTATATATTTATAATTTTGATGTTTAAGGTGTGGCTTTGGGCTTTTGATGTATGGGTTTGGTTCAAAGAAATTCTTGATAGAAGATTTCGCTTCATCTGCCTTGACCGATTATTCTGTTGTTGTGATTAATGGATACCTTCAGCAAATCCATCTTAAACAGGTATAAATATACAATTGTATAATCTGTCTATGTTTTCTTGTCTTCATTTTTATGTTTGTCTATTCTTTTGTGTTGTGTCTTAGCTGCTTCTACTTCTTTTATCTTACCGAATTGAAAGTATAATGCAAAACGTAGATGCGCTTTTGGAATCAAGCTATTGCAGATAGGATGATATAACGAAATAATTAAACATCGTTGAGAAGCGAACACATAAACATGGTTGGGAAAGATGTGCAAGTCACTTATATCGATTCAATTTATCTCATCAATTTGCTTAGTTTATCAAGCTGTTCACATCGTCCTATAAGTTTGTTAACTCTATTCGAGAATAATCTGCCAAATAGTATAATTAGGGGGCTGTTGAAGTGTTATCAAGTAGGCAGAAATGAAGTGGGATTTGTTGGGAGACAAATTTCATTGAAATTTCTCTGTTCTGTTTTGTATTACAATTCAGTTTACATTCAATAAAATTACATATCGGAACACAAACAATATCTCCATAATTTTTCCTATTATGCTCAATACCACTACACAAACACAATATCATTATCTTCTCATTTGCAATTCATCAAACTCAAGTGCGGCTTTCTGTTGCAATTATTCTTGTTTCATCACAGAGACTTGTCAGAAATATGACGTAGTTTATGTTGAAAGAAATTTATACGAGTTTATAGCAAGTGATGTGTTAAAAATTGTCAAGTTAGGAGGTATATGTTGGTATTTCAGACATCATAGAACTTATTGAAAAATAATATTCTGTAGTCTCACAGCATCCACAATAATGTTTTACGATCCCATAGTCTCCATAATAACGCTCTGCTACATCACATGATTTAGTCCATTTGACCATGTAAGGTTACATTTCGAACACGTGAATGTAGCTTGTCAGGATTGTTTCCCTGTATGTTGACATTTAAAAAATTAAATGAATAATATGACACCAATTAAACTGAAATGTATGTATGCCTTATGTTTCTCAAGAATTCACTGTTATAAACCTTTGAAAATGAACATGATTTGATGGAGGTTCTATGAACCCATACTACAGTTAGTGATTATGTCGGCAGCATATATGCACCCAGTACACTTTCATAATATAAATCAATCAACCATGAATTCAGTAAACCAGTTTGATAGTATTCTCATTGTGAACATTAAACACGTAAATGAAATGGATGGAACAAAACTTACCTTTACATGGAATGGTCACCAAGTGACCTAATATAGTTTGTCCATCTTTATTCTTAATGCATTAAGTAATGTTTCTTCAACAATTCAGTTATCATGATTGTTCATATCTCGAACGTAACATTGCACTTGATGCAAATCTTTGGAACTGGTCAAGATTCTCCAACACCTTATACAAATTCTTGATCATTGAACTGCAACTAGAGACTACTGACAAATTAACAAAGATGATTTTTTTCAAATCTTTTTTCGGGGGGTTAAAAATACATTACTTTAATTTCTTTCTACTGTCAAATGTCTTTGAGGAAACCGCTCTGTGTTTTTTGTTGTCATGTCACTTGAATATTTGATGTAGCCAAAGTATGCATTCATGGATAATCATTTTATTAGTTTATGCTGAATTGACCATATTTGTTTGTAGAATTTAAAATAGATAAAACTAATTTGCTGCACTTAAATAATGCTTATATTTATATCTTCTTGACATCTTTTGTTAGTTGGAAAGGAATTTAATAGCTAGTAAAGGAAAAATAGTTAGGCCTATTATGCTGAACATCAAATCATGGATATTGAAATTGTAGGTTGTGATAACATTGGCTGAACTCTTGTGGGATCAACTGAAAATGCATGGCAAAACCACCTGGGAAAATGCTCCTAAAAACCAACAGCCATTTAATACCAAATCCATGGATGATCTTATTGCATTTCTAGATGGACCACACTTGGAGGACAAAGAATGTTTTGTATGTGTTGTGGTTCATAATATTGATGGGCCTAGCTTGCGCGACTCTGACACTCAACAGTATCTCGCCAGAATCGCAGCTTGTTCTCATATCCGTGTGGTTGCGTCCATTGATCATGTGAATGCACCTCTACGTAAGTACTGTCTGATTTTCAGAACTTTTTTTTGAACAATATAATGAATCAATTTAGTATAAATAAAATACAGTGAAAAAATTTCATCTCCATTTGCGAGTGGTCCATTTCCATGATTACTGCCAATTCATTCTTTGTATTATATGGTGGACAATCGAACATCCATGTGTGTGATATATGAAACTTTTTGTCCTAATATTATTACATTGGTTATGTCAGTATGGGACAAGAAGATGGTTCACACTCAGTTCAATTGGTACTGGCTCCATGTTCCTACCTTTGCACCATATAATATTGAAGGAACGTTCTTTCCTCTCATTCTCGCTCATAGTGGAAGTGCTCAAACGGTCAAGACAGCTTCAATAGTCTTACAGAGTTTGACACCAAATGCCCAAAGTGTTTTTAAAGTTGTTGCAGAGCATCAGTTAGCCCATCCCAACGAAGAAGGCAAGTGGCTATATATTATCTGAATGACTATTTTGCACAGAAATCAGTTCATTTATATTCTTCTTTTTCCAGGGATGCCACTGAATAATTTATACACAATTTGTCGAGAGCGCTTTTTGGTGAGTAGCCAGATCACTCTCAATGCTCATCTGACGGAATTCAAAGATCACGAACTGGTGAAGACCAGAAGAAATTCAGACGGGCAAGACTGTATATATATTCCTCTCACAAGTGAAGCACTTGAAAAGCTTGTTCAGGAGATCAGCCATTAGAAATTTCCTTCATCATCTTCTATTGCAAGCTCAATTGGCGAGCAATATAAACTGCTGCCTGTTTATGTTCCTAATGTGCACTTTAGGACTGAATCGGATTGAAAAATATAGCTTTCAGTCTTTGAGCGATACACGATAGAGAGAATATTGAGAGAAAAGCAATATCTTTTTCTTGAGTGTTCCGTACTTTGTTTTTCCTACTACAACAGACTTTTTGTATTTAGAGAGAAGTTGTAATTCTCCTACTATAGAAATCCTTCTTTACTTGTTTGTGGATTTTATCCCAAATTAAATTGGAGGGTTTTCGCATAAAATTGTTTGAGTTCATTTTATTTCCAATTTTTCCTCAATCTCATTTTCATTGCGATCTAGGGGTCACATTCTATTTCCTAACAATGGTGTCACAGCCTAAGATTGTTGGAGTAATTATCACATGTAAAGTTACTATTCTCGTCAAACGGTGGAAATTGATCCCAGTGAAAGTTCGTAATAAAATTGATGGAGGCAAAGTTTTGAGATCAAGAAGTTCAACACGGGCAATTTTTCTTGGTGGAAGTTAAAAATGAAAGCAATTTTGTGGAATAACAATTGCTTAGCGGCAATTGAAACATAATAAGCGATATCAGTGACAACAAGTGGAAGGAGATGGATGAAAATGCTGTTTGGCAATTTGCGTTTAGCATTGGCAAGTATATTTTTGTCAAGTGTCGTAGAAAAGAAGACGACAAAAGAGATATGAGATATTCTAACAAAATTGTATGAGGCCAAGTTACTTTACAATAAGATCTTGAATGGCTGAATCTGCATTTGTGACGGATCACATCAACACCCTTAATACCTTATTTTTTCAACTTTTGAAATCAAGGATTTTGAACGTGTTGAGGTCCTACTTCAAGGTTTGTCTGATTCGTACGATCAGCTCATTATAAATTTGACCAACAACGCCTCGAGTTTGGCCTTTAACACTGTTGCATCTGCTACTATCGAAAAAGAACAAAGAAGGAAAAACAAGGAGATACACAAGGTGTTGGAAATTTATTGTTCAAAAAAAAAAAAAAAAAAAAAAAGGGGGGGGGGGCTTAATTTTTGGAATT
>NW_019235398.1:125601-133697 GCF_002742605.1 Olea europaea var. sylvestris
AAAAAAAAAAAAAAAAAAATTTTTTTTTTTTTTTTTTTTTTTTTTTTTTTTTTTTTTTTTTTCAAGATTTGTGAAAATTTTTTTTAAAAAAAAAAAAAAAAAAAAAAAAAAGGGAGGTGGGGGCTTAACCATGCGACCTCATGGATTAAGCCCATGCGGTCACATGAGGCCCTTCTGAGAATGGGAGGGCCGACGACATGCAGTGGCATGTTTATGAAACCTAACCGTTAGGTTAGTTTTTTGATCGTTTTTTATTTTAAATTGGTGGCTTTTCATCCTTGTTTTGCACCATTTCTTGAAAAACTTGTCAATGCCTGTAAATAGGTGATCCAAGTGCAAGAAAGATATATTGAGTTCCATTAAAATTTATCCCCAAATATATTTCGAATATTGAGAAAATTTATCACATAATTCTTCCATTTTCACTTGTTCATTGTGAAGAAATACATTTGCTTTTTGGTGTTCTTCTTGTTAAGGCTTGTTTAATCCTACAAACTATTTGCCAAAAATCCTTAAAAAGCATTGGAAATGAAACAAATAACGTTTGAGGACAGTGAGATTAATTTCGTGTTCAAGTCTTCATTGATATACTTTTATAATTTTCTTCTCCATTGCCATTATTTTCAACAATCTTAAACGTTAGTTGTTACTATTATTGCAATGGAGACGAAATCGACAATTGCTACTATCAAAATGATGAATCAAGACCTGGTACGCTTGGACAGATTCGATGGTGCAAATTTCACAAGATGGCAAGACAAACTTAAATTTCTATTAACAGCCTTGAAGATCTTCTATGTACTTGATCCAAAACTACAGCCCATTCCCGATGCAACTAACAATGATACCAAAGAAATTCGCATAGAAAGGAAGAAACGGGAAGAGGACGAATTGACATGTCGTGGCCATATCCTAAATGCATTATCCAATCACCTCTATGATCTTTACACCAACACTACATCGGCAAAAGAAATCCGGTACGCGCTAGAAAGTAAATACAAAGCCGAGGAGGAAGGTACCAAAAAGTTCTTAATATCTAAGTATTTTGATTTCAAAATTTTGATAATATACCGTTATTACCTCAAGTGCATGAGTTACAAATAATTGTAAACAAATTGAAAGCAGTGAAAATTGAACTTCCTGAAACTTTCCAAGTGGGAGCAATTATTGCTAAACTTCCTAGTTCTTGGAAAGGATATAGGAAGAAAATTCTTCACAATTCCGAAGACTTTTCTTTGTAAGATATACAAAAATATCTTCGTATTGAGGAATAATCAAGGGCAAGAAATAAGATTGAAAATTCTTATGAAGGCCCTTCAAAAACTAATGCCATGGACAATGTGGACAATTCCGAAAAATTTAAAAAGAAAGGAAAATTTCTTGGTCTTAGAAAGGATCAAGGAAAGTTCAAAAACAAAGCCAAAGGACCTTGCTATATTTGTGGAAAATCAGGACAATATGCCAAGGATTTAGACATAGAAAACAACAAAAGAAGGAAGGACAAGTGAACTCCGTTGATGAGATTATCGCTACGGTGAGCGAAATCAATGCAATCCAAGGCAAAGTTCCAGGTTGGTGGTACGATACATGCGCTACAATCCATGTAAGTTATGATAATTCTCTCTTCAAAACTTATCATGACATTGAAGACAATCAAGAGATACAAATGGAAAATGAAGGAAGATAAAAAATAATTGGCAAAGGAAACGTGGAACTCATTTTCTCTTCATGAAAGAAAATCACTTTGACAAATGTCTTGCATGTACCGGAAATAAATAGAAACTTAACAAGTGGTGTATTTTTGGGAAAATCTGGAATTAAATTTGTTCTTGAATCTGGAAAGCTAGTATTAACCCATAATGGGCACTTTGTTGGAAAGGGATATTCCACCGAAAGAATGGTCAAATTATGTACTATTGAGGATAACTCAAATAAAGTTAAATCTTTTGCGTATGTTACTGATTCATTTAATTTATGGCATGGTAGATTAACACATATAGGAGTTAATACTATGAAAAGAATGATTAAATGTGGACTAATACAATGTGATATTGACAACTTTGAAAAATGTGAAACATGTGTTAAATAAAAAATGATTAAAAAGCCATTTCATAGCGTAGTAAGAACAACAAGATTACTTGAACTTGTTCATTCCGACATATGTGAATTGAATGGAATGTTAACTAGAGGCGGTAATAGATATTTTTTTACTTTTATTGATGATTGTTCTAGATATACCTATGTGTACTTATTAAAACATAAGGATGAAACATTTAGTGCCTTTAAAACTTATAAGATTGAAGTTGAAAATCAATTAGGAAGAAAATTAAAGATTTTAAGAAGTGATAGAGGTGTGAAATATTTTTCTAATGAATTTAACATGTTTTGTGAATAAAATGAAATAATACATCAAGCTTCTGCACCTAGAACACTAGAACAAAATGGATTAGCAGAAAGAAAGAATAGAACTCTTGGAAATGATAAATGCAATGTTGTTAAATTTTGAATTACCTTTTAACCTATGGGGTGAAGTCTTACTTAGTGCTTGCCATATAACAAAGAGGATCCCTATGAAAAGGAATAAGATTTCTCCATACGAAATTTGGAAAAATAGAAAACCAAATATTAGTTATTTTAAAGTATGGGGGTGCCTTGCCTATTGTAAGAATATAGATCCTAAGAGAACCAAGTTAGATCCTAGAGGCATCTAATGTGCTTTTGTGGGATATGCTCTCAGTAGCAAAGCCTATAGATCATTAAATCTATAAACAAATGTTATAATAGAATCAAGAAGTGTGGAATTCTTCGAGGATATAATGGTGGCTAGGAAATCTGAAAATAATAATAAGCATATTTCAATTTTTGGAAGCTCACCAAAAGAAACATCCATAAAAGATGTTGAAATTGAATCTCGAAGAAGTAAAAGAATTAGAAAAGAAAATAACTTATGATCAGATGAAATAGATCCCCAACTTATTTCTTTTTACTTAGTAGAAGGAGATAGGAAGGATGTTGTAAGAACAATTCCCTTTGTTCTTCAAGTGGAAAGTGATCCTTATACGATTCTATTGGTTGCGAGTGGGTGTTTAGGAAGAAATACGATTCCGATGGATCTCTTAATACCTACAATGCTAGATTAGTGGTTAAAGGGTATCGTCAAAGAGAAGGAATTGATTACTTTGACACATATGCACCCGTAGCTAGGATAACGTTAGCATCCATTTATGATCTACATGTTCATCAAATGGACGTCAAGACGGCGTTCCTAAATGGAAATCTTGAAGAAGAGGTCTATATGGAACAATCAGAAGGGTTCGTTCCACTGGAAAATGAACATAAAGTATGCAAATTAATTAAATCCTTATATGGACTAAAGCAAGCTACCAAAAAATGGCATGAGAAATTTGACTCTAAAATAATGTCAAATAGATTTAATCATAATTTAGTAGATAAATGCCTCTATACGAAAGTGAATGAAAATTTATTCACGTTAGTATGTCTATATATTGATGATATGCTAATCATTAGCAATAATATAGATGGGATCAAAGAAACAAAATTGTTTCTATCCTCTACTTTCAAAATGAAAGATCTTGGAGAAGTTGATACTATCATTGGTATCAAAATTAAAAAGGATGGTGTGGGTTTTACATTAAGCCAATCACATTATGTTGAGAGTGTGATAAACAAATTCAAATATTTGAATTTTAAAGAGGCTAACACTCCTATAGATCCAAATATTAAATTAATAAAAAATGAAAGTAGAGCAATTGTACAAATAGAATACACAAGTGCAATTGGAAATCTTATGTACGTATCACAATGTACAAGACCCGATGTAGCATTTTCTGTAAGTAAACTAAGTAGGTTCACTAGCAATCCAAGTTCAGAACATTGGAAGGCCATCGGTAGGGTTCTTGGTTACCTAAAGAAAACCAAAAATCTTAGGCTACAATATACAAAATTTTCTAAAATCTTGGAAGGATATACTGACGCAAGTTGGATATCGAGTGCAAGAGAGAATAAATCTACTTCAGGTTGGATATTCACTCTTGGAGGATGTGTAGTTTCTTGGAAGTCTAAAAAACAAATTTGTATTACTCATTCAACTATGGAATCGGAGTTTGTAGCATTGGATGAAACCGGGAATGAAGCAGGGTGGCTAAGAGATTTATTATATGAAATACCTTTAGACATAAATGATATTTCTTATATAGCTATCTTGTGTGATAGTCAAGCCACTCTGGCTCGAGCATATAACGAAGTATATAATGGAAAGTCTAAACTTATGAGTCTAAGACACGAATATGTAAGGAAATTAATCAAACGTGGAGTAATTTCTCTTACATTTGTTAAGTCTAGTGAGAACTTAGCTGATCCATTTACGAAATCTCTCACAAAAGAGTTAGTAAGATCATCATCAAGTAAAATTAGATTAAAACTCCTCAAATAGATACACCAATAACTGCAACCTCACCAAAATATACTAAACTAGTATATATATTGGTTCAAGAGATAACAAGAAGTTATTCGATAAGTGGATGTATTCAACACTATTAATATATATCTAATACTATCTTTGAAAAATAGTGCTGGTTGTTACTATTGGAGGGATGAGTTAAAATAAACTCTTAATGAAGTTCAGTACGGAGTATAAGTATCTGTAAAAGTAAAAAGGATATTGAAAGAACTTCACCTATGTAAATTTCGAGGTGGTGCCACCTCATTGGAGAGTTGGAGTTTTCTCTCTTTAAAAGTTCAATGAAATAGGATTAGTGTAAGGCCATATTAGCACTAAGCGAGTTAGAAGAACTAGTGAAAAGCATAACATGTGTGTGTGATTTCATCAGTATTCTCATAAAGAATAATTGGTTCGAGGTACTCTAGCCACCTGGAATTCTGTTAATACTTTATGAGATTTATACTATGAATAGATTCAAATCGAAAGATATCTAATTCTTATGCATAAGTGTTGATATTTGATTTTGTGATTAAAATAGATTTTGAACAAGTGGAGGGTTGTTGGAAATTTATTGTTCAAAATCAAAGAAAAAAAAAGAGGGGGGAGGCTTACCCAGCCCATACGGTCGCATGAGGCCCTCTCAAGAATGGGAGGGCCAGGGATGCTATTACCATGCGACCGCATGACTATCAAAAGTAATCGTTAGGTTAGTTTTTTGACCGTTTTTTATTTGAAATTAGTGGCTTTTCATTCTTGTTTTACACCATTTCGTGGAAAACTTGCCAAGGTCTATAAATAGGTGATCCAAGTGCAAGAAAGATATATTGAGTTCCATTAAAATTTATCCCCAAATATACTTTCAATATTGAGAAAATTTATCACATAATTCTTCCATTTTCACTTGTTCATTGTGAAAAAACACTTTTGCTTTTTGGTGTTCTTCTTGTCAAGGCTTGTTTAATCCTATAAACTATTTGCTGGAAATCCTTAAAAAGCATTGGAAAGGAGGCAAATAACGTTTGAGGACAGGGAGATTAATTTCATGTTTAAGTTTTCATTGATATACTTTTATAATTTTCTGCTCCATTGCCATTATTTTCAACACAAGGCACGTTATAGCAAGTTGAGGCCTTATTTATAAAAAGGGTAGATTAACAAAGCCCCTGTTTGGGCTCCATTGAAAATAGATTTCTGGAAAAATGTAATTTGAAATAGTGATTTTTTGGAGAATGTGTGTTTAAAGAATAAAAAAAAGTTTTGGGTTTACTTTAATTTTATTGGAGAATGTATGGTTGAAAACAAGAAAAAGAAAAATGTATTTTTTTTTTTAAATGGAACTCAAAGTGGGGCAAAACATGTCCTAGTGGGAATTACAATTAGAACAAGTCAAAGTCGTGAAAAAAGAAGCATGCTAAATGCTATGGTTGTGACAGGAAAGAGCATCTCAAAAGGAATTGTTGGCTTAACTAGAAGAGAGTAGATAACAAAGCTTCTGAGACATCAAAGTCTCAGGGTTGATTGCAAGTACCGCACAAAGATAGTTAAGACTGTTGCTGAAGGTAGAAAGCAGTTATACTGACATCTGGCTTTTAGATTCAGAAGCCACTTTGGCACATTACCTCTCGATGAGAATGGTTTCACAAACATAAATCTGTCTTTGGAGGATTTCTATTTATGGGGGATCATGCCTTGGAGATTGCTGACATTGACACCATCAAGATAAAGATGCATGATGGTACAATTTGCACTATTCAGATGATCATCAATGCAATGCCCATATTGAAAGTGGAACCATGAAGATTGTTATGGAGTGCTTGTTAATTTCAAGAGGTTATCTATTGCAGGCATTGATTCATGGTTTTAACATGCATTATTACTCCATAGCCATAATTATTGGAAGAATGATTAAGAGAAGATGCTTCTGAAATGGACAGATGGATTGGCCCTGCAGCAGTTTGATGACCATTTGAAAACAAATGCGCAAACATTTGAATGAGCAAGAATTACAGAAAAATCTAGTTGGTGAGTATAGTGGATTAGAAACATGAAAGAAGAAGCATGAAATTCTTAGATATAATCTGTTAGTGAAGGGAACTTTTAAAAACCGAATGAGTTCTCTCATCAATCATTTAGTAAAGGGTCAGCTGGGAAAAGCTCAGTGCTTGTGAAGAAAATTCCTTGAATTTTGTGTTTTTCAGCTTATGTTTTGTTGCTTTGGGTCTTCACAAGCAATGCTGAAGTGGAGATGTATCTATCAGTATAGTCAGCATCCTTGATATTTTCGAGTTCAAGAACTGACTTGTGTAATATGATCGCTTTTCCACTCTATTGCACTCATTCAAGCAATTTCTGTTGTTTAGCTTCAAATTCATAGGAGATGGTACAATGAAAAGCAGTTCAGGAGGAGGATGAATTGCCTCCGGAGAAGTTGGGGAGGCAAGATACCAAGAAGTATGTCTCAAACTTGATGTTTTCTAACATTATTCAGCTGGCTTGGCATGACTCTTGAAAAGTCAAAAAGAGTTTTTGAGATTCAAAAGTAACTTTCCAATCTGTTCGGTTAATTTTACGATAGTGCTTTCTCTAGGTAGAAGAATTTTTAAAGAAAGTTGATCTAATGTGACTTTCTTTAAAAATACTTATGGAATAAGAAGTGTTTTTAAAAATTAATTTTCAAACAAAAATTCTGATAGTTTTTTCTAAAAGCTCTTCTATCGAAAGTAAAAGCAAAAGTAAGAACCATGCCAAATGGGCCCTCAATTCTCGAGGTTGCCAAAACTAAATTAGATGAATGGTTTTCTTTTTCTTGGATTCAATCAACATTTGTCATGTATTCCTCGTGTAGCATCGATTATGTTTCTACAGAATTCATTTAATTAAGATCAGTCCTTTGTGCTTGGAGTCGTGGGTCATTTTGCACTATTCATTTGCATTTTGAGTCGCTAGATCATGCCATTGGTACATCTTACGATTTAGTAGGGATTTTGTAAGTCCTAGTATGCCCGGTGTATTTGTACACAAGTTTTGATCTATATAATTTTACATTTAACGATTACAAAAAAAAATAAAAAAATAAAAAAAAATCTTTAATTTTCATTCATTTTTTTATCACGCATTCATGCAATATAATATTTTGTACGTAAATTTAAATTTTTTTCCTACTTTTTAATCACATTTTTTAAAAAATACTATTCAAAACATCATTTTCTTCTCATAATAGCCATCAAACAGAGGCGAAGTCTGACCTATGAAGTACGGGAAGCCAACTGTAATACTCAAGAGTAATTAATGGACTTGAATCTTATTTTCTCATGCAGAATCTCCAATGCCACTCAATTTTCTTGAAGGGTGATCAACCCTATTTTGAGATTGATCCAGGGGCGGATCCAGACAGTTCGAACTGTGGGATCAAATTTTTTTTTTCAAACAACGTATCATAAACAAAAAAGAAAAATTAGTTGTTTGTTGTTCATGTTCAGTGTTTGCACTTTGGAAAGAAATTGGTGGATTATACGATATATCTATAGACTAAAAAATGGATATGGATCATGTGATATGGATATAGATTTAGGATATGGACATTTTGAGGTAGAAAATTAAGTTTTCAGCAAAAAAAAAAAAAAAAAATGGGGGG
>NW_019235398.1:133809-149982 GCF_002742605.1 Olea europaea var. sylvestris
GGGGTCATTTGACCCCACATGACCCCATGTGGGTCCACCCCTGGATTGATCATCATTTGGAGTCAAGGCATTGGATCTCTATTCAAGAAGCTTAGTGTTATGTTATAAAATCAGTCAACAGGTCAGGCGCCGGACCGACCTACAATAAGAGAAAATTCATCTTCGAGATGAGATGTCAAAGGAGAAGGTTCATAATCGATTCGCTCTTGGAATTAAGCTTCATCCTTAAGGCACTTGACTAAATGAGACTTTTGTACTGAACTTTCTAAAATATTTCGAACTATAAAATGTTTTCGAATTGTCATTGATTTTTTCCAAATATTTTCGAATTGCTGCCGTTCAAGTTGCTATTGAACTAACCAGATGTTATCTCATCTGTAACTCACCATTTAAAAGTTAACAGATTTGATGAACTTATAAAAATGTTATTCCATTCATCATTTCAACTTTCATGTCGTCAAATTCATTAATTTTTAAACAACAAATTACAGAATAATGGATGGGATAATATTTTAACAAGTTCAATAACAAAACAGATAACTTTTATAATTCAGCGTCAAGTCGAATAACTTTATAAGTACAGTGACAACTGAAAAACATTTCAAAAAGTTGAATGGCATCTTAGAAATCTTTTAAAGATTAATGTCAATTGGAAACTATTAGAAAAAGGTTCAGTGGCAACTAGGATATTTAATCTTGAACTATACATCAACCTGGTTTTACCTTTCATTTTGAGAAAGATTCCATTGCAGCAAGAATTGTTAGTCAAGATTAATCCTCATCACCCTGTTTTCCCAAATACAAGAAAAGGAAAATACAACTACAGATGCAAGATCTTATAAAAATTTGAACCAGAAAATAGGACTGAACACAAGCCAATCTGGGGTGCTCTCACTGTCTTGTTATATTTATATAAAATCGAACCAAACTCATTGCTTCGGGTTCATGAACAATCGGACAGAACCTGACTGTGCTGAGGGCTAATCATGAGTCAAAGGACACTACCTCACCAGATGATCACAATGGACCTCTAAAAAGGATTTAGTTACGAAGGACATGAAGTGAGACATGAAGGGGATTTTGGGAGAATCGAGAGAAGGAACAAGAGAAATTTGGATCCAAAGGATAAATACCATAGTAGAAATCTAGTCCATAGGAATGGTACCATTGGCCTGCCCCTTAAGATGCTATAAAAAAGATTGAGAGATAGAGAGAGAGTGTGAAGATATAACTCGTAAAATATATATTTTGTATGAGGTCAAAACAAAGCTCGAGGATGTTAAATTGCTTGAATAGAGTGAAAAAACTAACCCCCCCATCCCCCGCCCAGTTCGGCCTCCTCTCTCTTTCAATTTTTTCTTCTCACGCTTACTTTCAACCACACAATCCGTAACTTTTCCTTCGTTATTAACCACACATTCTTCAGAAAAAAATACTATTCCAAACATTAAAATTTGAAAGGAGGGAAAGAAAACATAGTTCAAACCTTCAAATCAAGTCCAAGTATCAGAACTTTCATCACGAGTTATCATGGTGCTGAAGATTCTCATTACCAGGCAGTAAAGTCACCTATTGACAAATATTTGAAGACGTAGATGAAGCGATATTACTATTACCAGGCAGTAAAGTCACCTATTGACAAAGTCACCTATTGACAAATATTTGAAGACGTAGATGAAGCGATATTACTCACCACACACAATAGGACTCCAAGACAAAATGTCCCTCTTAACCCTATCGAGGGCGTAGGACGAGTTAGGGCATGCCCTTAAACTATATCCTTATGCCAAGTACGTATTTTTTATTTTTTTATTTTTAATTAATCTTGTCCCCTTCTCCTGAACCAAGAAAGGGTGGGGAGGTGAAATCAACCAAACGACTGAATGAAGGGCTTTTATAACCAGAGACCAAAGGTTAGTTCAAGTGATAAGAGCGAAATTTTTCCAGGACAATGGGACTGGTTCGAACTTCATTTTGGAGGAAAGGGTAAACATGCAATCTACTACTTCGAAAGGAATGCTGACTTCTTTTTTCGATCAACTATTTGGATCAAAGGTCAACAACCAATTTCACAAAGAGAAGGGGGCACACTAAGCAGAGGACATCAAAGATTACAGACAGTAACTAAAGGGAAACTGCAGTGCTCAAGGTAACAGTAAAAAGTGTCATTTTAATTAAAATGAGAAATGTGTGCATAAAATTATAGTCATCAAGCTCATCTCATAGTAAGGAGAATGAGAAAATATATATATATATATATAAAAGGAAAATGTAATACTGGACCAATATCAGAAGTCCCCATCAAAACTTAATTTTGTTATTATTATTATTTTTTTCCTCCTTTTTCTTTCTTTTATGGATAGTTTCAATGGTTACTAGATAAAATCACCAGAGATGGATATCTAAAACACATTCACCAAAAGTCCAGGGAGGCGGGGGATCACATATGGCAATGAATCCAAATAGTCGCCTGAACAAGAAGCTTTGGTCGAACCTTCAGTAGCTGCTTGCATGTTCAATCATGGTTATGAAAGCCTAACAGATAATAATTTCGCTGCTTTACCTTACAAGTTTGTCTGGGGACTACTAGCCTTCCTCTTACGATTGTTCGACCTTGGTGACCGATATCCCTCGTCGGCATCATCAAATAATTCCAATTCCACTTCCCCTTCTTCTACAGAGTCAAATTTTTTCCCATGGGACGGATTTCCTTTCATTGCTTGGTAATGCAGATCTCCAACCTCATCTGGATATTTTGCATGATGTGAGTTCTCGCGCTCTGGCCTATTTGAAGACTTGAACCAGCTTTGTTTTCTGCCATGCTTAATCTTCTCACTCTGACCAGGCAATTCAACATCCTCCAATTCTCTTTCGAGTTCGTCCACAGGATCCATTTTACGAGTTATGTCCCCACGGGCCTTTCTCCGTTCAAGAGCCGCTTTAACCTTCTCTCTGTCGATTTTTTTTATAGCATCTTGAGGTGACTGGCCAACCTTACCATCCTTGGGCCCTGGATTTCGGCTGTGGTATTTATCCTTCAGGTCCAAAGAATTCCTCCTTTCAGTTCTCCCAGTATTTCCTTTTTCATGTTCCTGACCATGTCCATCCAAACCCGACTCTGATTTATTCTGGATCTCCCCCGTATTCCCCCCATGAGGTAATGCCTCTCGTTCACGGTTATAAATGTCATCAATCTCATCTCCCTTGTGATCCGGAATACTATTTAGTTCTGCATTCATGTTGGTTCTTCCATAGTCATCATTTCGAGCCTGAGTCATTCTTGGCTGCCCATTTTGATTATCAGCATGGGGTTGATCAGGAACTGGCCTCGCTGATGTTAAAGTTCCTGGCTTCGATGAATTGATGTGATCAGTAACATGCTCTTCACTTGCAGGAGTTTTTGGCTGAGGTCGAATGCCTCCAGCACTTCCTTCTGCTTCACTAGCCTGAGAAGGTAGCAGTCTATTTTGTTCATACAATTCTAACATCTGATTGCTGACCTCTGCAAGGAATCAAGCCTCTGGTCAATATGGGAAAAATAGATTTATTTTAGAATATAAATGCGCAATATAATTCCTCTCAACAGCAACATCCTTGACCCTCCCCCTTTTCTCTTTTTCGAGTTTCAGTTAAAAATCAAACTCAATTAAAAGCACCATATTAAATTTGATTCATTCTACTAAATCATGAAAAGTTGATATTGGTGTTATCCAACACCACAAATCTACTATGTACACTGCTGCCAAAGGCAGGCTAGGAAAACCAACCCTCCAATTGGCATGGGGTTACGTCAAACTCCTGCCACCAAACCTTCTCACCATCAGATGGGAGCTTTACTTTGAGAAACTTGGCAGCAAGGAAAATAGCACCTGCTGCAATGTGGTGTGGCTTAAATTGCAAGCAGAGACATGTCCGAAGCCTGCACGCGGCTTTCTCGGGTCAAAAAGAAAAGAGGAAGAATGGCCATGGATGGTCTCTTTATTAGAACCTTAATAAGCAACATATCATACCCATCATTAACGAAATTCCATGCGACTTGAGCTAATGCATTTTGAGCAACCTTAAATTTTTTAATTGCTTCGACAAGGGGCTTATATGGATGGTGTAAATTGAGATCAAAATCAAGAGTTGTAAGAACAACTCTCTCCCCCAGCAAAATTAGTTCTTTTTGTTGTTCATATACCTCCTGCAAAAGAATGTATAGCAAATAACTTTATTACGTAGTACAGAACCATTAGGAACAAGCTCAATTATTATAAATTAAAGAAGAGAATGAATAATACATAGCATTCCTGATTGCAGGGGATATAGCAATGTTTTATATATTAAATACAGAAAATAACGCATGGATTTTAATGCATAAAAAAAATTAGCAGGCCATAAGTTACATGCAAATAAAAGAAGCAAGCTCAAGTATTAGCAGGCCAACAAGAAAGATAAAAAGAAGAACAAAGGTAACACCACCTTTTGTTTGATCCTCTGACCAGCGTCAGGATCCTTTTTATGAACGATTTCATAGGACATTAGTATAACATCTTTCAAAGGACGAGGAGTTTCTTCAACCTTGCCAGCAAGAAACATACATACCGTAGCAATGGTCTGCAAAATCAGGCACCGAATTATCACTTATGTGAACAGAAAAATCATCAGGGTAATTAAGGATAAAACATAGCCATATGGTGATTATGTTTAGTTATACCCGTACAGCCCTTTGTGTTTTTCACGACTTCATCTCTAAATAAAATGATCACATTTAAGTATTTTTTAGGGTGGGGTTTTCTTTGTTTCTTGCATGGTATACGTTATTCTTTTTGCTGCTTCTCTGCATCTCTTTTTCAAATAACAGTTGCTTTATCATTAACTCCTGCAATTCCCCAAGGACCTAAACAGAGGTGTAGTTGCTATCAGAACGATCGGAACCCAGTTTACATGAAGTATAGTTACTATCCACCAAATTCATAAACACTACAACATTGGAAACTGCTTAGTAGCAATTTCTATGCTAGTAGATGTTATTAATAACAAAATATATCCTATAATTAATTCACTCATTGGACTGCATTCCATTATTCTTATTAACAGGCTAATAGTCACTGTCCTTGATGTAGTACCCACATACTATAAAAATTTTTAGCTACAGATAAAATAAATAACAAAGTGAAGAAAATATAGCTCACCCTCCTATCATTTTTTGCAAGGGACTGACGAAGAAAGAAACGATGACAAAAAATTATTGCCGTAGCGATCGTTACCTGCGGCCTGCATAATAAAGCATTCAGATCTCATTTTGGAAAAAAAAAATAAAAATAAAAAATAAAAATGAAAAAATCTTACAGCTTAGATATATTACATTTCAACGCAAAAAGAGTGCAGAGGAAAATTATTCAAAGGGTGCAGATGAATTTATTTCTTGTACATATTTTAATGATGCTAGATGGATACATGCACATATTGCCGAGCAGGAATCCACGACCTCTCCTTATTGACCAATACATAAAATTTATCAACATGTCCATAGATGAATATTTAACCATTCAAAATTTGATACATGTACGTTCATATCTCACCCACCCCCATCAATCAATCCATCTGTTACACCCACATAATAAATACACATGTACATGCTTGTGCATGTATGTATTGTATGCACACAATACGTAACATCCCTAAAATAAAAGTCCCTTCCACCATGTAGAATAGCAATATATTCATAAACTTATACAATGCTAAACAAATAGGAGAAATACAATTTCAAAGATATGGCTGACATTCTAAAGTCTGTTCATCCATTTGGTAGGCCAACCAATGCAAATTGCATTTTCATATACACAAGAAACATAAAAATGAACATAACAAACTAACCAACAAGGAAGAGGACTTACACTTTCAGCCTCATGCCTAAATCTTGTAAAAAAGCACAATACGACTTGCGTAAATAAGCCTCCTTCTTCAAATCAATGCCATCTTGTCTAGAAGGGGAATTTTCTTCAATTTCCTTTCTAGATATATACCAACGGCCACCACCTTCTTCTAGATTGACTTGAGAAACCATATAATTTCGTTCATGTACTCCTTGATGGGAAGGATCACCGGGAAATAAAGTAGCCATTTGTAACTCCTTTCTTTCACCAAAATTTTTGAAAGGCAGATGAAAGAGGTCACCTTAAATTACAAAATCTGTTCATATGATGGTCATCCATCTATCAATAAACGGTCTGTAAACTTACATAAGCAGCATAAAATAAAGCATTTAATCTTCTAACTTAAAATAATTTTATTAGTATCTAAAATTATTAGTGTATAAATTCTATAAAAATTGTTTATAAGACATATCCATGTATCCGAGTCTAGATTTTGAATCATTTTTAGCCATATCCCCATATTCTATAGTTCACGAAAAAAAAAAAAAAAAAGAAAAAAAAAAGAATGCAACTCCTAGATATGTATCCGTATCCAAAACCCACATCCAAGTCCAAGCAACAAAGAAAATAAGGGATCCTAAAATACAAAGGTTGGAAACAAATAGGGAGTGTGTGAAATTATTCCCTCGTGAGCAAATTTGAAAGACATCCAAAAATATAATTGAGTAAGTAACAATATATGTTCAGGCAAAGCTTATGATGAAACGAACCACTTCCCCCATCCCCACTCCCAAAAAAATAAAAATAAAAATAAAAATAATAAAATAAACTAAAATAAAAGGGAGCTAAAACATTTTTTTGCTTGCTTTCTAGCATTTAAGCTCAACCTAATTTAAACTCTCATTTCTGATCTTCTTCCTAACCTTAATCTTGACATATAGTTGAAACTACTAAATTATTAATTCTTCTACAAGATCTACCATCTTTCCACGTACTTGACATGGGAGTAACATGTGTTATCCCTTTTTGTTAACAGTAAAAAATGGTGATCAAAATGTAGTAGACCCCAACTTCATTGCAAATGACACTAAGCTTGTATAGACATGGTGGATTTCTGCATATCTCACTCAGTCATAGATGTAGGCAAATAGAGTGAAAATACACAAATATACAACATACTGCTGACAAATATAAATAGAAAGAGAAAAGAAATGTATACAAAGCCTTTGAAAGAAATGGAGGAACACATATTTCAATTCAGACACAGGCTTTAACTGCTTAGCAATCGGCATGGAGGGGAGAAGAATCAAGAAAATTACATTTCAGGGTTCAAACAACAGACCAATTGAGGGGCACTTGTTTGGGTACTACCGACATTTCATAAGGGAGAACATGTTGTACAAAATCATCTAAGAATACGTAAATTTAACCTAACTCCTCTGCCACAATAAAAATTTCATTAGCCAATTCTATAATACCTTTTTTTTTTTGTAAACCCTAATTTCTGATGACACGTGAGTTCTTGAGAACAAGGCAAAAGGAGATTCATTTATACACAATAATTCACAATGGGTTATAGATAGACAGACGATATGGAAAAAGCACCATGCGAACTTCAATTGCTCTCTGAGATTTTAGATATACAGACATAAACCAAGCCAAAAACTATTCATGAAATTGCGGTAAGTAAAAGACAAAAAAGGCATACATACCCAGTTCATATTTTTCCCCAGAAAAGAAGTAAATTAGCGTATCTGTGAAGGGAAAAAACTCAACACACAGCAAAGAAACTGCAGGCAAGCTCTGAATTCAAACCACCCAGAGCAATGCATGTTATTAATGCATGCACCATTAATAAAAACAAGATCACCACATCATGTAATCATTTGACAAAATGCACCACAAAAACTTCGATAAGCCCTAAGATTTTAGATTAAAGACACATGAAAAAGTGTTATATCATCCAATCATTTGACAAATACACCATACAAACTTCAATTAACCATGCTTACCCAGATCAATTTTTGTACTAGAAAAACAAATAACTGAATGAGAAAGACAACTTACACAGGCAGCCAAGAACAGACATACATGATCCGATATCGAAACCACTCACAGCAATGCCAGTTTATGCTTAGTTGTAGAATACATAATTCCATCAAAGACTACAAAAATTTGACAAAATTCCTGTGCCCAAATTAAAATTTATATTAGCCAATTACAGAATTCCCAATTTTTTCAATGAAATGACTTTTGAAGGCATACAGGTTCTTCACACATAAATAAACAAAACCAGATTCAATTTTTAAGCAATACTTTCATATAAGTTACAGATACATACACAATCCATTCAAAAAAAGAAAGGAACTATCCTCCAATCATTTGACATGTGCGCTATAGAAACTTAAATTAATACCAAAAGTTTAAGCTCAAAGGCATGTGAACCAAGCATAAATCAGTTCAAGAAATCACATCAAGTAAAAGATCAAAACGAGCCCCAGCATACCCAATTCATTTTGTACTCGCAAACCAAATAATCAAATCTTTGAGAAAAGAAACTCACAAAAAGGCTCTGAAATCACCACCACCCAAACCATTGCCCGTACTATCTACTAGTAAGAATTTGTAGTGATCCTATCAAAAAAGAATTTTTAGTGACTACTCTTGTCTCTTGTCCAATTCATACTTTCATATGGGTCATGGATAGACACAAAGCTTTCTACAAACTTCAATTATACCCTAGTTGTCCATAGTACAGACAAGTAACCAAGCATAAATTAATTTAAGAAATCACAGAAAGTACAAAGCAAAAGAGAAACACAACAAACCCAGATCAAGTTTCGTAATTAAAAAATTCAAATATTTTATTAGGAAATAATCAAAATCAATAAATCACCGAGAGTAAAAACTCAAAAAGAACACAACAAACCAAGTTCAATTTTCTTAATTTTAAACCAAGTTTTCAAATCTTTGACGAAAGAAACTTACACAGGTAGCTAAGAAACAGGCTGTAGTAATGCCGCTTTCTTCTGAGTTATAAGAATCGTATGGGAATACTCTTGTGCAATTCCTCCTGGAAATACGTACAAAACTGTGGGAGGCGAAGAATGCTCGGAGATAGCTACTGCCAGAGAAAGGATGCGGAAATGTGGTATTGTGTTTAGGGTCGGGTCTACGAGGGGAGGAATTAGTCGTAGATGGCCGGGTTGACCACAATCACCTTAAATTTTTTTTTTTTTTTATAATTGATTTTTTGATCGTTAAAAATAAAGTGGATCCTACTTGTGAGAAAAATTTAAAAATTACGACTGAAATAATAAAATAACGATCTAAAAAATTTATTTTAATTGAATTAATAGTTGTACCAAACAAGCTCTAAATTTTTTAATAGATTGTATTAGAAGTTTTTGAAATGTGAATGAAAAGTCGTGAGATTCATAAAAGATATAGTTAATATTGATTTTTTTGATTTTGACCTAAATTAAAATCATATTTTAATTTGAACCAAATGATCTCCATATAAAAAAGTAAAAAGGTAAAAAGTGCTTAAAACATGGAAAAATCAAGAACGCCCAAGAGTGAAAAACTTGAAAAAAAAAAATAATAATAATTGACACAATGATTTTGAAGACTTACAGACCAACATTGATGACCCAAACTCGAACCCATGTTGGTCATTGTTGGAGATCGTCATTTCTCAACAAGGTTAGTTTTATTACATGAGCCGTGCTATTTGGTCAGGGTCAAATCCTGGCCAAAAAACAGGGTACACATGTGACATGTTCCTATGGGAGAGACAGGTTTTCCTTATTACACATTGTAGTTAACTTTTAATTTTATACATCAAGTATTTTTGTGTCCATATGCTTCATTGAGATATATATATATATACACACACACATATAAAGAGAGAGAGAGAGAGAGAGAGAGAGAGATAAATGTATTAGGTTTAGGGTTGTGTAGATTTGTGATTTTTAGGGATAGAGATCGTCGGAATTGACGATCTTTACCATTTGCAAAACCGTCTACAGGAAGTAGGCGTTGCTGTCTGGAATCCATATGGTCCATGGCCCAATTGACTGGGCTGTCTAGATTCTAGAGCAATCTAATCACAATTTATATGCAAGCGGTGCAAAACTGGAATTGAAATTCTTGAAACAAGAATAAAGTAGAAAAACTCAAAAATATATATAGAATAATTTGATTATAATGAATTGGTTAATTGAAAAGTGTGCAAAGATTTTGTTTGAATAAGCTAAATAATTATCTAATTCTACAAATATAAGGAAGGAATGCTAAAATCCTAAAAAGGGGGAAAAAATCCAAATTTAAAAGGGAAAAAAACCTATTATAAAATTGACTTCCTATTTATAATGAGTCCTACATCACAGTGTTTTAAAAGATTTTACGAGAGGGTCCTCAACTATAATTTTGATGAATTCTAAAAGATTATAAATCATAATGAATTTCGTGAATTTGTATGGAATTCTACAAGTGTCATAACAACATAATCAAATATAATGAAATTTCAAAAGATTTGGTTATATGTATTTTTAAGTTTGAAATTCATTCAAATCTTTTAAAATCTTTCTATTAATAGAAGAGTAATGTTATTCATAGTTGCTCATTGCAGTAGTCGCCCTACATAGCATCCTACATGATGGTTTGTGATTTGATGTATTAATGTGGTAATTTTTCTTGCTATATATATCAAATCAACAACCGTCATATGTATAGCACGTAGGACGACTACGATAATAAATAACTGCAAATACTGTTATTCTTAATAAAGTATTTATAAATCTACTAGTTATTGATAATACCTAAATTTTAAAAGATTTCATTGAATTTCATTAAAATTTTAATTGAAAACACTTAAATTTTAATAAACTTCACTAAAATTTATTAACTGAAAACTTTTCCACTTTACAGTCTCTATAACATTGTTTTTTTATTTTCTCCGATTGCTTTTATCATTTTCATTAGCATGGTTTTTGCCTACGGTTTTGTGATTTTCATCGACATAGGCTACGTCCATCTGAATGAATGGTTGTGATATAAATAAATATAAGGACCTTGTTGTGTTTTTATATAACTTAGGGAAAATTGCAGTCGAGGTACCAAACCTTTCGTTTATTAGCAGACTTTGTCCAAATCTTTAGTTTGTGCCACCCACGGTCTCAGACCTTTCAAAAATATGCACCGGGGCTTCAAATGGATGGAAACCGTCCGTTTGACCATTAGTTGACCAATAAAATTGAATTTTGATCAATTTTTGACCAACTTAAAGAGGTAGAAAGGTAAATTTGCTATTTAATTCTATAATAAAACAGATAAACTAATATACAAAATAAAAATAAAAGAAACTACTATTCATCTTCTTCTTTCCCCCACCCTACCCTGCCGCTGCTGCAATTTTCCCAATAAAAAATGGTTTCTTCTTCACCCTACTCATCCCCAACCTATTCCCACAGCAAAAATTCAGTCGGTTCACTGACACCTTGCTTGACACATTTTTTCCGTGGCCGTTTTTCCAGAAAACCAGGAGCAAGAAATGGTTTCAACTTTACTCCAGAAGAACTCGCTCCAATGGATTTCCTTGCCACGTCTTGAATACCATGACGAGAAGATATATTATTTTCAGACTTGGCAATCTGAGGCGTAGTTATGAAATTAGTAGAGTTCAATTCTTCATGGACACTGTCACTCGTAAACGCTATAGCTGAAACATCATCTGCTTCATTGCCTTCTGGGGAGGTATGGATCTGAGTATTGGAATAATCTTAACCCAAAATTGCTGTGAGAGTAGGTTGGGGATGGGTAGGGTGAAAAAGAAACCATTTTTTATTGGGAAAATTATAGCAACGGTAGTGTAGGGTGGGGTGAAGGGGGCGGGGGAAGAAGAAAATGAATAGTAATTTCTTTTATTTTTATTTTGTATATTGGTTTATCTGTTTTATTATAGAATAAAATAGCAAATTTACCTTTATAGCCTTTTAAATTGGTCAAAAATTGGTCAAAATTCAATTTTATTGGTCAATTAATGGTCAAACGGACGGTTTCCATCCATTTGGACCTCCGGTGCATATTTTTGAAAAGTTTGGGACTGTGGGTGGTACAAACTAAAGATTTGGGCAAAGTCTGCTAATAAACGAAAGATTTGGTACCTCGACTGCAATTTTCCCTATAACTTATTGTTAGATAGATTGTTGATAACCACTGTATCCAACTGATTGTATCATAGGAAAACAAGGAAATAATATTGTTTCTGCAACTTGATGAGGGTTTTTCAATTTATGAACACTTGTTCATATTTTATCTGGACAACTTGAATTTGATTATCATAGGAAAACAGGAAAATAATGTTGTTCCCNTTTTTTTTTTTCAAAATTTAAAATCGAACATTTTCTTGTTTTTAGTTTTGAGCAATAATTTTTCAAAATAATAAACCAATCGCATTTTTATAAATCTTAGAATAGATACTTAAAACTCAAAATTAAAAATCGAAATACAAACCGAACGGGCTCTTAATTTCTGACTTCATGTCATCTATTTTTTATTTTATTTATTTACTTATTTCTTAGCATTATAGAGAGTTCTAGAATTGATACTTATGTATCTTCAACACGTTTTCTTAAGCTTAAAAATAACTTATAGTAACTTTCAGATTGTTTCAAACGTATCTAAATCTCTCTTTCTTATTATATTATATGTATAAAAAAGAGAATTTTAATTATTTTGACTGCAACATAGGAAAGCTTTGCCAAACATGCACTTTATCCTATTTGCACATGTCGCTCATAGACTCATAGTGCTTTTTATACATGGCTGCACCATTGAGGACGACACATTTGTCGGCATGGGAGCCACACTGCTCGATGGTGTCGTTGTAAAGAAACATGCGGTGGTTGCTGCGGGAACCCTTGTGAGACAGAACACGAGTCCCTTTTGGCGAGGTACAGTTTCTACTCTGAGTGGCTCAGACCCAAAAATCGAAAAGAATAGGCATTTCCCAAAGGTTGAACTGCATTTTAAATTTCACAGACTAAATAGCAGCATTCTAAAAAGCGATGTCTAGGTGCGAAACGGAAGCGAAACCTCTCACCTCGCGCTTGTTTATTTATTTATGCTCATAGTCGCACCTAGGCAATTATTTATTTATTATTTTTTTCACGCATTTTTCTTTAATTATTAAGAATTTTTTAGATTGATTTAAAAATTTAAAATAATAATAAAATAAGAAAAGACTTTTTTTATGCTTTTTGACGCCAAGGGTGTCCAAGTGTGCCTAGGCCAAAGCTCGACTTTCACGTTTCGCCACACTTTATGCTTTTTAAAACATTGTTAAATACTATTATGCGTTTTTGCACGTTACAGGTGTGGGGAGGTAATCCAGCCAAGGTCCCAGGGAAGCTTGCAGAAGAAGAGATATACAAATTTTGCGAAAAGTCAATGCTGCTAAAAATGCCGAATCTTTTGATGAGATCGAGCTTTAAAAGATGTTGTGTAAGAAGTTTGCTCGATGTGATGAGGAGTATGATTCAATGATTGGTGTCGTTCGTGGAACTCCTCTGGAACTCATTCTTCCTGATAATGTTCTGCTGGATAAAGCCCCAAAGGCTGCTTAATGAGATCTTTCACGGGTAACTTCGCCTTTAGTTTTTGCTACTGTTAGACCTGTGCCAAAATGTAGAGAATAGTTCATCTTTTTTCACGGATAAAACTAAACATGTTTTGGGGGTAGACTTATTATTGTCGTTACTTGGCCAACTCCTCGGCCACTACCGGGTTTATCGAGGGAATTAGTCTGTAAAGCTATGTGCAAAGACAATGGGGTGGGTTTCTTTGTAACTGAGACTTTTCATTGTGCTGAATTTGCTTAGATTATGATCTTACACTAACACATGATGGCAAATCATGTAAATTGATCTCTGTTTTCACTCTTTTGCAACATCACATGAGCTATTGACATCCTATACAGATTTGAATTTTGCTGAAGTACACGAAAATGCTTGACCGATGGGGTGACATCATCTCACATTTCCACAAGTCCCATTTGAATAAAAAAATGCCGACCTCCTGTGTATGTGTGTATTCAGTCAAGCCCTATGTCACTAGCTCTGTTGCTGTAGCTTTGTCCAACAAATTTTCATGTCATAGGATTTAGCATTGCCGATAGAAGTGTGTTAGGTGAGATGAGTGGGGCCCAACAAACGTCGCAAATAGACAATGCCTTGTATGATTTGTGCAATGGGCTGCTTTAGGGAAACTCAAGGGTTGTATTGGGGTGCGGTTCGACAACCAACTTATAAATGATTTATAAATTCAGTTAAAATCAAATATTTATTTTTATCATACATTCATAATTATAACTTATTTATACATTTTGTGGGACACACACTACCATTTCTCTTTATAAATGCTTTATAAATTTGCCACAACGAAAATGTTGCTTTAAGAATTAAAATAGAAATCTAATCGAAAAAGTAGTCAAAACAGTTAATTTAAGATTCAGTTGATAAAATAGTGCTCTAGCATACCCAAAATCAATGGAAGTAAATGTCTCAAAATTTATAAATGAGTCAATTACTTTTCTAATTAGAACTTTTTAGGTTCGTTTATAATCCTTCGCACATTTGTAAGGGGAAGGGGAAACTAAAAACTCAAAAAAGTACGATCCTACAATTTCAATTTAGGTGATACTTTAACATGTTCCTTTCAAAGTTGAATTATGTCACCAACTGAACAGTGCATCTCATTTTGCCACTTCGGCTGCTCTAGTCATGCTAAATAGCATTACTCATGAGAATAATGAAAGAAAGGAAAGAAAGATGGAGAACCTACAAGTGTGATCAAATTGAACTACAATCACGACTGCGACCATAATAAGATACACACAAATATCATAACCAAAACGATACCGTTATAGGAAGTTCATGATCGTGTTCGACAAAGGTACACTCAAATTGTTGCACAGATGAAGCATTACATACAAATAAAGTATTCGACCAGAAAACAACATTCCTAAGATGCCAACCAAATCCCACAATTCCAGTTTTGCTAGCATCTTCCGATAGGAAGTCGGGATTCAACATGACAAACTCATTTCTTTAACAATGAAAGGTTCCAAAGAAAATGACATTATCACATGTCCATTGGAGCGACATCTGGGTCAGAGGGGGTTACCTTATCAGCGGCAGTAGCACTGGATTCCGAATCATCAGCTTGATCTGGAGCAGCAGCCTCGTCTGCAGGGGCCTCTTCACCTGCTATCTCGAATTCATTAATTAGCGCCTGCACAGTTTCTTGATCCAACATATGGAATGCCTCTCCAACTCCTACTACAGCTATTGTGCAAGTCGAGCTTGTTAGTTTCTCCCCTTGTAATGTCTCCCTCAAGGCAAAGAGTGCATCCTTGATCAAATTTTCCCGTGAAGACTCCATGAAAGTTTCAAACTTGCGCTCTAAGTATGTTTTTGCAGCCTGTGACCGAGATCCGATTGCAAAAGCTTGATATTCGAAGTAATTACCACTTGGACAGTTGTAATATAGGTGAGCACCAGACTCGTCTAAACCACCAACCAACAGGCCAACGCCATAAGGCCGTTTCCATGAGCGTTGCGTGCAAACCTGCGATAAAGAAAGATAAGAGTGGCTTCTGCGATAAACTCAGGAAAATAAGACCAAGATATGAGGCCAGAATCATGCTCACAGGTTGAAGTATGAGCCAACTGAAGCAAGCTGATATAATGAGAAATATGAGAAGGAAAATCAAACAAATGCCATCATTCACAATATTTTTGATTGATGGAAGGGCAGTAATGGGTGTTCCAATCATGTAAGTGTGAACAAAATTGCACATTTCCAAGTCATAAACAAAATTGTTGCAGACATGCAAATAGAATACAGACCACCATATAAGAAGCAGAATGGTATAGGTCAATTTCATCTTCAATAACAGTTGACAGGTGAATGATTTTGATTTTGATTTTGATTGTGACTGTGGCATTTAAGAAGCAAGAAATATGTAGATAATTTACTTATTACAATATTATGATAATATTTAGACAACAACACATCACAATATCAGCAGTTTTAAAGATGATCCTAACACACATTAATGCGAAAGTTTTGAAACAACCTTGAACATGGATATCATAACTTTATAAGTGAATTCCATTGTAGAATATAATGGAAAATTATTTTTCGAAATCCTTCAGAAATACTTAAGTTAATTCACATACAAAGTTTATCCCAACTCAATATCTACATAATCAATGTTGCTTCAACTCTAGCACCCATCCCCCTTCCC
>NW_019235398.1:151586-155271 GCF_002742605.1 Olea europaea var. sylvestris
CCGATCAAACACAGACATTTCAATCTAAATACCAACATAATAACCATATTATATTACTCAGAAGAAGAAAATTCTAATAAACTTGGAGTAACTTGGGATGCAAAACTTTCACCTAGGATTCAATATGACCATATATATATATACACTTCGAAGTACTATGTAGCATCTCCTTTTTCAACACTCATTCCCTCTTATCACTTGACTTTAACTTAAGTTTCACCAAGAACGAGCATGTAAATCAAGTCTTGATCATTAACTTCTCTTTATTCACTTTAATTTTTCAAATCTGCTATTCCTATTTAATTTACTATGGATCCAATTGAAGCCAAACTTTTCATAAGCTTTTCAGGTTTCAAATTGCAAACTCTCCATTATCCCTTAATATTAACTCCAAATTTATAATATTACGCTCTACCTTCAGACTTCACAAATGAAAAAAATGCTTATTTCACCTTGCACAAAAATGATAGAATTGCACAACTACATAGAATTATGCAGAACAGGAATCGAAGTTTGAAGAGAAATCCAATTTTTACTAAGGAACAAGAAAACTACTTTCGAAGAAATATAAAATTCAATTCTTTGATATTTTAATAACATTCAATTGAAAAATTCCCACACCATTAGCTCTCAATCTAAAGCCCCAACCTCCCAATCTCTCAAATGCACAATTCCCATGATCCAGAAAATGGAAAATGAGAATTAGAGTTCTCCAAAAAAGAAAATGAGAATTAGGGGTTTTACGAAAAAGCAAGAAAATTGCTTTGTAAAAACTAAAACGTATAAAATTTAATCTAAAAGCCAATCCCTCAATTCCCATGATCCAGACACAATATATACTCTCCAATACACTAAAACAATTAAAAAAAAAATTTAAACAAAACAAAAAGGAAATTGGGGTTAATCGATGACCTGGGCCTTATCGGCGAGCTGAACGACGAGACGACCAACGGGAAGCTGCGACTCGTACGAATAGAAGTAATTAATACACTCATTACGCATATAGCGTGACAGTACACGTCCATCAGCGGTAAGGCCGGAAATGGCGACGCCGATGTGATCGTCAACCTTAAAAATTTTCTTCTGATGGGATGAGAGCTCGGAGTTGGACTTATTCACACAAGCCAAAACTACATGGCTCTTCGATCTCAGACCTATCGCCGCCGAACCCTGCTTCACTGCCTCCATGGCGTACTCCACCTGGAACAGCCGCCCCGCCGGTGACCATGTCGTTACGTCCGTATCATACTGGTTCCTGAACATTTTGTGCTACGGGATATAGATACTGTAATTCGTATGTATCTGCACGGTACACTATTTCAGCAGTAGATATGAGAGAAGGGCAGCGAGGGTTGAGGGGTGAGGTGGGGGTGGCTTTTTCTTCAAGACAAGGTTAATGGAAATATTTATCAATTAAAAAAAAAAAGAAAAAAAGCTATTTATTTAAAGAAGACTGATGAGTATGGACTCATGAGTAATTATTTTCAATTTGATGAATAAAAAAGTATTTATTTTAATAAATTCATTCATGAGTACATTTATGTCATGTTTGAGCCCAATTAATTTGAAGTAATATATAGTTATTAATAAAGAATGTGTCATTAAAATTTTTTTTTTTTAAATTTAAGTATAATATTATTTTAATAAATAATATGTGATTGAAAATAAGTGAAAAACGAATGT
The DNA here is from genome assembly GCF_002742605.1 of Olea europaea var. sylvestris. Taxonomy (NCBI): domain Eukaryota; kingdom Viridiplantae; phylum Streptophyta; class Magnoliopsida; order Lamiales; family Oleaceae; genus Olea; species Olea europaea. Next base: position 153,270 of record NW_019235398.1, read on the forward strand.
GTAATAATGTAAAAAAATGAGGCTAAAATAAGGACTTAGTACATGTTTGGTGCTTAAAGGATATAGAAAAAGTACTAATGCAACTTTTTTAAAGCTATTGGGCTTAAAAAAAGAAAAAGAAAAAGTGATAATCACTATAAATAACTTTTTGTTTTTAAATTTGTGTAGAATTAGTGTTTGTGTATGTGTGTATATATATATATATATATTTATTTATTTCCCTTAAATTGAGATAAAATAAATATATAGCCCCCTTCAATTTAGCCCCTTGTTTGAGCCTCATTCTTTAGGAAAAATACATTATTCTACAGTATTTTGATATAATTTCAATAACATATTTTTTTTAATAAAATAATATTACACGTAAATATAAAATTTTTTCGTATTTTTTAACCATACATTTTTTATCAATACATTATTTAAAAATACATTTTCCCCTACAAAATAGGGTTCAAACAAGGGCTTAATTTCAAATTTCGTAGCTATCACATGTCACTAGCCAAATCGATGAAAATTATTTAATTAGCAATCAATCTTCCATGTAATTGTTGCGTGACACCTTAAGTGCATGTTTGGTGCTAAGTTTACTTTATTATTATTATTATATTTTTTTTAAAGTTGAGCAAATGCAATTTATATTCACAAATTCACAATCTAATATTCGCTTATTATCCACAAATTCTATATAACTTACAACTTCAAAACACTTAAAAGCTTTAACCAAACAATCTAAGCCCTCGTTTCGCCCCCATTTTGTAGAAATGAAAATGAATAGAATAATATTTTTTTGAAAAATGATTGGTTGAAAATGAAGGAATTTTTTCGATTTATGTGTAATATTATTTTATGAAAGATTGTGTAATTGAAAATAAAGAAGAGAAAAATAAAATATAATGTAATGAAAATTAATGCGGGCCAAACGGAGGCTAAATGAAAAAGAAAAAATGAAAATGAGATTTATGATAATATTTTTAGGGTATCGCTATTTATATCCATAGTTTTTATATACACATTCACTTTGAAAAAATATGATTATATTATGTTTTTTATTTTATACAAATTTACCTAAATAAACATATATAAAATTAAATAAAAATTTATTGTTCTAACTTCAACCATTAATATTTATTTTCATAAATTCTTTTAAACCTTTGTATATTATTTTAGAGTTCGTGTTTTACTAAAATTTTAATGATAATAAAATACTATTTTTTTTTAAATAACACATTATTAAAGTTATAATTCTTTCATGATATGAAAAATTGGATATTATTTTTTAGGGCCTGTTCGGTAGTGATTTTAAGAATTAATTTTTTGATCGTTAGAGAGAAGTGAGTCCCACATGTGAGTGAATATGTTAAAAGTGACGGCTGACTTAGGAAAGTAATATTAAAAAAATAATTTTTTCCGGTGAAAAATTAGAACCAAATGGGGGCTTAAAATTATCAATCGAAACAAAAGCAACCAAAATTATGGGCTTATAAGTTAAAAAAGAGGAAAAAAGATTAACATATAATTTGAGAAGGGATTTTTTTGGTTGCTTGAACAGTTTACTCTTGATAGAATCCTATAAATTTAATAAAAGAGATTTGCTAAATTTTAAAAGTCATATTCGGTAGTGATTATGAGAATTGATTTTTTAACAGTTAGATAGAGAAGTGAGTCACACCTATGAGTTAAAAAGTAAAAAATGACGACTGAAATAGTGAAATAATGATCAATAAATCATTTTTTTAAAAAATTGCTACCAAACGGAGTTAGAGCATTGACATGATAGCATAGAAAATGAAAAGTAGGAACCAGATTAATGTTGATAATGATTGGATGAATATAATGATTTTTAAAACTTTTAAAATTGTATTTAGGAATATATTTATAATGGGATGAATATATATAATTTGTATGAATCTATAATGTTTAAATGAATGAATTTAACAAGGACAATATTGAAATTTGACGTTGATGAAAATAGTAATTTTTTTAAATTTTAATATTTTATTAG
>NW_019235399.1:0-2235 GCF_002742605.1 Olea europaea var. sylvestris
ATCTAATACTATAAATATAACCATACATTTAAACCATATACCCAAAACTCTATACCCTAAGCCCGAAACCCTAAACCCTAAACAACGACCATACGTTTAAAATGACTAGATGCCATTTTGGGTCACAAGATATCAATTTCAGTCCGAAATTAGTAAAACGGTATTTGAAACATCATAATGACTTGTACTCATTGAACGACTACACGTACTATGTTTTGCATACCACACTTTCTACTTACATTTTTCTTTATTGTCAAGTATAGTGTAGTGTAGTTTTCATCTGAATTATAGTTGGACTCGCTATAGTTTGAATCAATGTGTTGATGAAATATAGTTAAAACTTTCATCCTTAAATTTTCAAGTGGTTACATGCATGAATAAATCGAAATGAATACGAAATGTGTAGAAACATCACTCATACATTTAAAATGACCAAATGCCTTATTGAGTGACTCACTATAGTTTGAACCAATATGTCGATGAAATGTAGTTAAAACTTTCATCCTTAAACTTTCAAATAATTACGAGCATGAATAAATCAAAACGAACACGAAATGAGTAGAAACGTCACTTATACGTTTAAAATGATCAGATGCATTTTTGAGTCATAAGGTATCGATTTCACTTCGAAACTAGTAAAATAGTGTTTGAAATATCATACATGACTTGTACACATTAAACGACCGTACGTGCTATGTGTTGTATACCTCACTTGTTACTTACGTTTTTCTTTATTGTCAGGTGTAGTGTAGTGCAATTTAATCGGATTACAAAGTGACTTGCTATAATTTGAATCAATGTGTCGAGATAACGTTGAAATGTAGTTAAAACTTTTATCCTTAAACTTTGAAGTGGTTATGAACATAAATAATTCAAAACAGAGACTTTTACAAACTAAACAAACTAATTTATTGAGTATTTTAACTCATAATAAATATAACGGAATTGGAGTTCCTTATCTTCATTCGCAGTAAAGTCTATTGTAATTTTCCTATGAAATAATATTGCTGGTCACTATCATGTGAACTATATATCGATACTTATGTCCAAATGTAATGAAAACTTTCATTCGCTTATTGTTATATGCATAGGAGTGAAAATAAAGTGAAACGAATATGAAATTAGTTGAAATAACACCTAATCATTTAAAACAGTAGCGTTTTAGATTACGGGTTCTCGATATCCAAATGTAGTAACCAGTTGCATTCATTCATTTTATAAGGATACGAGTGAACATAAAGTGAAATGAATACAAAAATAGTTGAAACGACACCTAATCTTTTCATTGATATCATGTCATTTTAAGTCACGTGCCTTGGTTTCACTCTAAAACGAGTCGGTAAGACTGGAAACATTTTAGACGACTTATACAAGTTAAATGAGCCAACTTGTTGAATATCTTATCTCATGATTAGAATATAATGAAATTTACTTACTTTCATTCATAGTTAAATCTAATACAATTTACTTATAGAACAATAACGTTTTTCATTATCGCGTGAACTTTATGTTGATACTCGGGACAAATATAATGAAAACTTCCATTCGTTTATTTTCATGTACATACAAGTGAAAATAAAATGAAGCGGATACGAAATTAGTAGAAACGACACCCAATCATTTAAAACGACATCATGACATTTTGGATTATAGGGTCTCAATTTCATTCCAAAACGAATCGATCATGTCTTAGAACATCATATAAGATTTATACAATTTAAACAAGTTATTTTGTGGAGTATTTTATCTCTTAATATTGAAATTTAAATTATTTAGCCTTTTAAATATATCACGTTATTTTGGATGACGAGACCTTGATTTCACTACAAAACGAGTCGATTAGACTTGGAACATCTTAAAAGACTTGTACAAGTTAAACGAGGCAATTTATTGAATATCTTATCTCATAATTAGAATATAATCGAAATTAACTTACTTTCGTTTGTAGTTATATCTAATTCACTTTATTCACGGAACAATAGTATTGATCATTATCCTGTGAACTTTGTATCGTTACTCGTGTCCAAATGTAATGAAAATTTCCACTCATTCATTGTCATGTGCATACGAGTAAAAATAAAGTGAGGCAGATACGAAATTAGTTGAAACGACACCCAATCATTTAAAACAGCAGTATGACATTTTGGATTACGGGGTCTCGATTTCACTATAAATTAGTTAAAAATTGTTTACTTTAGTTAAAACATCAACTAGTGGTTTATAATGACAGCATGT
>NW_019235400.1:0-2235 GCF_002742605.1 Olea europaea var. sylvestris
ATAAATTAGGGCATCATGACCGTGTTTTGTGATAACACTAGCGCTATCAACATCTCCAAAAATCCTATTCAACATTCTAGTACCAAACATATTGATATTTGTCATCACTTCATCCGTGAACTTGTTGAGTCCAATGTGGTATCCCTTGAACACATTGCTACAAAAAATTAGCTTGCAAATCTGTTCACTAAACCTTTAGATGGTTTAAGATTCAAGTCACTTAGGAAGGCTGTTGGTGTTTGTGTACTTCCTCGACTAGTTTTATAGGAACATTCATGTAGAATTCACCTCCGTGTCCATTTTTGCATTCATTTCATTGCATGTTAATTTTGTTTGCATTTATCTTCTTCATATGTTTGTCATCTCATCTTATAAAAAAAATTTAAATAAAAAAAATTGCAGTGACACAACTATGTGGCGCATTCATGTTAAAATTAAAAAAAATAAGGGGAAAATTTTTACTACTTGATATATAATTCTGAAACTTGTATGTTGTAACCATGTATGAGCTAAAATGGAAAAGTTGTAGCATTAACATTGCTTGTTTAGGTCATCATGGAGTACGTAGTATAGGTGTCTTCATGTACGTTCTGCACTGCACAGACTATGAATGTGTTAGTGGGACTCTACCGTGTGTGTGAGATTTGGGATGGCTGTCACATGTTAATAGGGTGACTTTGAACATGAATTGACCATTATTTAGTAGACCTAAATCCAAAAATAATCCCCCATTACAATAAGCTCATATCTTAATATTTTTCTTCGGGGCCTATTTGACTCGAACAATTAAGCCTGCGGAGTCTCTTAAAACTTGGTGCCTATGGTCAACTGAACCTGCACTTAAGATGCACAATTAATGAGCTAGAAAAATGAGAAACATATGCCAAACACGGAGAGCTGGAATAATATGAAAATTTGAAACATATAAAAGCTCATAGTAAGGGGGAGATAAGTAAAAATGATAAGTATAGGTCCTACTGCACATTACATGGTTTGACTTTCATTAATAGGAGAATATACTTATTGGCAGTGATTGGCAATGTCCCTTCCCACAAAATTAAGGTTTGGAGTCTTGCTTGCATTTGATTAGTGACACTTTATACACGAGTCACTTATATTTTTATTACTCCATTTTGGACTGAACTCAGTATGTGGAGAGGTATACTACTTGTTAATTTTGCTTTTACATGATATCAATTGCATTTTTGATAGTTATGTGTTATTGCTCGACTTGGTCTTAATGTGATTCCCTTCAGCATTTGTGACAAAAAGGGGGAGAGAAAATGTATATACTCAGGGGGAGAAAATGGAAAATGAGAGCATGCACATTTTGTTGATTGACATTACTTGCATTGCATTGTTATGTCTAGGGGTCGTTGGGGAGAGACATAGATACATTTACCTACTGCATAAAAATATGAAAGTTTGCAGTAAGGGGGAGCGTTGCATTGCATTCCATATCACATTCATAGCTGTTTGAGTTTTGATGTTTAGTGATGTTAATGTTTCGGTTAGTGTTTTGATTGACATTAATGTTACATCTCAAACAGCATGTTAATTTGTGATTAAGTGCTTTAATTTCTATATTTCCAGTATCACGTGCTTTTACACTGGGTATGTGAGTTTTTGGATTTCAGGAAACATGTACAACAAGGAATGCAAGACTCGGTGATTCGAATACTGGGTAGTTTAGGGTATTTTGATTGATTGTAATTCCTTGACTTGAATTTGTATAGTTTTGTCACAGAATGACAAAAGGGGGAGATTGTTAGGTCTAAAATTGCAACTGACATTCTATGAATAAAAATGGACTTAATTGAACATGTTTAAAAGTCAAGGCTTGACGTATAATATTGTATAGTTGTTAGGGTTTGGTTTGTGTATGGAAAGGGAGCTAGCCAAAAATTATATATATACACAACAGAAAACGGCAAAAGTGTGGCTGCTTGAGGAATAAAACTGGAGGCTGCTAGGTTAATTTTTATATACATACGCACGGGAAACGAAGTAGTGGGCTGGGGTGCTGAATTGAAGACATATTACACGTACAAAGAAAGGGCAGAAAGTGTAATCCAAACATTAATAAGGCTGCCGACTGCAATATTATAGAGAGATATACGCATTGGAGCAATTTTGGGCAGAAGAAAATAGACAGGAGCAAATTAAATACAAACACAGAAATTGAAGCAGCTTTGGTGAAAATTAATTGCCGGCAAACAGGGAATTAGAAGGGGA
>NW_019235401.1:0-2234 GCF_002742605.1 Olea europaea var. sylvestris
CGAAATTGCCAGCTGCACGATTTTTGTTTCCGATCAACCTGTCAAATTTTAGGCCATTTTGATACAGTCACGAAAAATAACGATATTGCCCACGACGCGATTTTTGTTTCCGATCAACCTGTCAAATTTGAGCCCATTCCGACACAGTCGAGAAAATTGACGAAATTGCCCCCGGCGCGATTTTTATTTCAGATCAAACTGCCAAATTTCAGCCAATTCCGACACAGTCGAGAAAAATTACTCAATTGCCCCCTTCGCGATTTTTGTTTCCGATCAACCAGTCAAATTTTAGCCAATTCCGACACAGTCGCGAAAACTGACGAAATTACACTCGGCGCGATTTTCGTTCCCGATAAACCTATCAAATTTGAGCCCATTCCGACGCAGTCGAAAAAAATGACGAAATTGCCGCAGGCGCGATTTTTATTTCTGATCAAACTGCCAAATTTCAGCCAATTCCGACACAGTCGAGAAAAATGAGAAAATTGCCCCCGGCGCGATTTTTGTTTCCGATCAACCAGTTAAATTTTAGCCAATTCCGACACAGTCGCGAAAAATGACGAAATTACACCCGGCGGGGTTTTTGTTCCCGATCAACCTATCAAATTTGAGCCCACTCCGACGCAGTCGAGAAAAATGTCGAAATTGCCCCCGGCGTGATTTTTATTTCCGATCAAACTGCCAAATTTCAGCCAATTCCGACACGGTCGAGAAAAATGACGAAATTGCACCTGGCGCGATTTGTGTTTCCGATCAACCAGTTAAATTTTATTCAATTTCGACACAGTCGCAAAAAATAACGAAATTACACCCGGCCCGATTTTTGTTCTCGATCAACCTGTCAAATTTGAGCCCATTCCGAAACAGTCGAGAAAAATGACGAAATAGGCACCGGCGCGATTTTTATTTCCGATCAAACTCAAAAATTTCAGCCAATTCCGACACAGTCGAGAAAAACGACGAAATTGCCCACGGCGCGGTTTTTGTTTTCGATCAACTATTCAAATTTTAGCCATTTTCGACACAGTCGCGAAAAATGACGAAATTACACCCGGCGCGGTTTTTTTTCCCAATCAACCTGTGAAATTTGAGAACATTCCGACACAGTCGCGAAAAATGACGAAATTGTCCCCAGCCCTATTTTTGTTTCCGACCAACCAGTCAAATTTTAGTCCATTCCGACACCGTCGCGAAAAATGACGAAATTGCCCCCGGCGCGATTTTTGTTTCCGATCAACTTGTCAAATTTTAGGCAACTCCGACGCAGTCACGAAAAATAATGAAATTACCCCAGGCGCGGTTTTTGTTCTCTATCAACCAGTCAAATTTGAGCCCATTCCGACACAGTCGAGAAAAATGACGCAATTGCCCCCTGAGCGATTTTTGTTTCCGATCAACCAGTTAAATTTTAGCAAATTCCGACACAGTCGCGAAAAATGACGAAATTACACCCGGCGGGGTTTTTGTTCCCGATCAACCTATCAAATTTGAGCCCACTCCGACGCAGTCGAGAAAAATGTCGAAATTGCCCCCGGCGTGATTTTTATTTCCGATCAAACTGCCAAATTTCAGCCAATTCCGACACAGTCAAGAAAAATGACGAAATTACCCCCGGCGCGATTTGTGTTTCCGATCAACCAGTTAAATTTTATTCAATTTCGACACAGTCGCGAAAAATAACGAAATTACACCCGGCCCGATTTGTGTTCTCGATCAACCTGTCAAATTTGAGCCCATTCCGAAACAGTCGAGAAAAATGGCAAAATAGGCACCGGCGCGATTTTTATTTCCGATCAAACTCCCAAATTTCAGCCAATTCCGACACAGTCGAGAAAAATGACGAAATTGCCCCCGACGCGGTTTTTGTTTCCGATCAACCAGTCAAATTTTAGCCATTTCCGACACAGTCGCGAAAAATGACGAAATTACACCTGCCGCGTTTTTGTTCCCGATCAACCTGTGAAATTTGGGCCCATTCCGACACAGTCGCGAAAAATGAAGAAATTGCCCCGTGCGCGATTTTTGTTTCCGATCAACCTGTCAAATTTGAGCCATTCGGACACAGTCGCTAAAAATGGCGAAATTGCCGCCGGCGCGATTTTGGTTTCCGTTCAATCTGTCAAATTTTAACCCAATTCCGACACAGTCGAGAAAATGACGCAATTGCCCCCTGAGCGGTTTTTGTTTCCGATCAACCAATCAAATTTTAGCCAATTCCGACACAGTCGCGAAAA
>NW_019235402.1:0-2234 GCF_002742605.1 Olea europaea var. sylvestris
CTGCTCGTCCATCTTCTTCTCTCCCCGCCAGGCCTACTACGGCCAAGAGTGCTTCAAGCCGCAAACGGCCAGCCTCAGCATCTTCCATTCTGGAGGATGATGTTGATGATGATGCCCTCTTATCGTCAGGAGGAAGGTAATTAAATCGGTCTATTTACAAGTATGCTTTTCCACATTTGATACTGTTCTGTGTACTGATGATCTTTTGGACTTTTCAGAAAAGTTCAGTCTCCCCTTCAAAGGCTTTGGCATCGACAACTCCTGCTCCACCATCCTCTGCTGAGGCTACTTCACCCAAACCGGTTGGTGATGGGACCATGCTTAAAGATACATCTTCAGTCCCAGAGTCTTCATCACAAATCGTGGATGAGCCACCTTCTTCCCAAGGTGTCGACCCCCCAATCATCGAAGCAGAAGGTAATTCAGTTTTTGATGTCTTACCTTTGCTCGTGCTATTGGTTTCTGATTTGTTGCTCTTGAACTTTGCAGATACTCCTATGAGTCCGCCCGTTGTGGCAACATCGTCTCGCTCGGACAAGGGGAAGTCCTCACGAATGGATGAGTCGCTGGTGGCAAGCTTGGCCGAGGGCGCGCCATCTTCTACGATTGTCGACGAGGTAGTTTTTCTTTTTGCTTCATTTCTATCATTTCTATTTCCACCTTGTTCATTGTAGTGAGGATTTTTAATATTGGCAAACCTTCTTTGCAGGACGCTGACAGGATTGTGCGTTCTATCCAGGATTTGTTCGCTTCTTAGGGGCAGGTCCAAATGCCTCGCCCTGCTCCATCTGGTTGTCCTGCCGCTTCTTCAGAGGATGATTTGAAGTTCTTGAAGGAGTTGGTATTTGAGTACGTATCCTTCATGGATATGGACATTGGAAGGGCTAGTGCTGCCAGACACAAGGATGAACTTGAGCACTTGAGTGCGAAGTTAGAGCAAGCACTGACGCTTCCGTCTCTCAATCTTTCTGTCGACTTTAAAGCGACGTTGAAAGTCATTCACTCCGAGGTCCTTTCTATGCTGGCCAAGAATGCTGAACTAAAGGCCAAGCGTACTCAATATCTTCGAGCTGTAGCTGAGAAAGAGTCTTTACGCATGGAGATCAACAAGGCTAAGGACGAGTTGAAAGAAATCTCTTCCGAAGTCATGATTGAAAACTCTTTGATGGTTAACTTGGCTGCTCAGATGAGGGAACTTCAAGCCAAAATGGACGATTGCAGGGCGAGGATGGCTGCTAAGAAGCGTAACGCCTCTCAGGGGATTGAGCGAACTAAATCTTTGGTCGAACAGTACAAGAAGTTGGAGGTTGATGATGATGACGTTGCGGCTGAATTGAACATCACTTCCTCCTGGCAGAACGAGGATTGGGAAAAACTTAGGGAACGAATTCGTTCCTTATGGGGTAGACTGTAATTAAGACATACGATGTCTTTTTCTCTTTTGTAATTTTTGTTCATTATTAACGAACATTAACTTCTTGTGCATTTATTTGACGTTTATTTTCTAATCATCAATTCTTTAATCACTTAACTGCTTTGCACTAAGAATCTTGTCTGCTCCCTTTTGATATTCCCACTACTGTTCCCAAGATTTAGGGTCATTTAATTCCGTCCATTAAACAGAAATGTGGCTGTTCATATTCTGTCCCTTCATCTTCACCCCCTATAAATATTTCGCATTTTTCACCCTCTATCTTTATCTCTTCATTTTCTTCTTCGAAACCAATTTGCTGCCATTTCTTGGCATTCTGACGATCAACTAGATCCAAAAATGGACTGTGTAGTCCGTCCGCCTTATATTTACCTTGATGTCACCTTTGGTATGGGAGGTATAGGAAATATTTTCTGGCCAGCAGCGAAGTTTTTTCCTGCAAAATTCTTCCCGTCGTCTCTTTGTTCTTCACAAGGAGTCAATAATGGGAGGCAATTTTTGGGCTACATGTGGGCCACTTTGCTTGCTGAGAGTGCTTCTCAGCTTGCCTGCTGAGAGTGTTTCTCAGCCTCGCCATTGCAGCGATGCATTTAGGAAGGTGGTGGGGCCAGTACACCCTCTCACTCGTCAACCCCACCATTGCAGCGATGTAATTAGGGAGGCGGTAGGGCTAGTACACCCTCTTACCCGTCAATCCTACCATCGTAGCGATGCATTTAGGAAGGCGGTGTGAAGCTTACTCAACGATCAACCGGGAGATACTTTAGTTGTATTTTGTAGCACGTCCATCATTTGTATCTTT
>NW_019235403.1:0-2234 GCF_002742605.1 Olea europaea var. sylvestris
AAACATGGCAACAATTGGAACAGCTATTTCACGCTCAGTTTTATAAAACTGAGTCTGAAGTCACTTTGGCTGATTTGGCGAATTTACGTCAAATGCCAAACAAATGGGCAGAAAGTTTTCTCTAAGGGTTCAAGACAGCAAGAAGCAAGTGTTTTGTACCTCTGCCTGAAAAAGAATTTGTCAAAATCGCTCAGAACTGCTTGAGCTTTGATTTAAAAAAGAAATTCCAGGACAAGGAATTTCCTAACCTTTTCCAGTTGAGTGCGATTGTGATTAGGTATGAATGACTGATAAGAGAGGAAGGGCAGATGAAAAATTCTAGTAAAGGGACTTATTACAAAGACCCAAATTTTGACGTTCATACCATCAGAGACGAGTCATACGATCAGACCGAAATGTGTTTGGCCGAATTGGTCAAAGGAGATACGTATACTTGTCCCATAATGGCCAAGCCTAGACTATCGGGTAAAGATGAACCCATAAAAGATGAAAACATAAAGGCTAGAACGTTCTCGTTCGATGTAACCAAAGCTGACCTTATATTTGATAAATTATATATGGATAAGCAGATAAAGTTGAGCGATAAACATAAATTGCCAAATCCTGAACAAATTAAGGGTAAAAAATATTGTAAGCGGCATAATGCATGGTCACATTTGACTAACAATTGCTTGGTTTTTCGCCATGTATTGCAGGATACCATTGAATTAGAACGAATTACGTTCGACGATAAGAAGAAGATGGCAGTGGATGAAAATCCTTTTCCACAGCCACTTGGAGTGAACATGGTGACGTCTGGTTTCAAAAACAAGTTACCAAAATTCAAGTTAGTCGTAGATGATGGAGAAGAGGATCCTAGACCACATCCCAGTGTCTTTGAACGAATCAAGGGGAAAGAACCAAAAAAGGACGAAGACGTCCGGTGTGCAAGATGTAAAAGAGAAGTGAATGGAAATACGGAAAAACCAGGGATATGGCAGCATCCCCATCGCCCTACTTTCTTCCCAAACACTCAGCCTGGTAGAGGACGAGGTACATCATTCTATAGAGGACCGCCTTTTGAGAGGCAGTTCAGGCCAGCAGATACTGGGAGAACATTCAGGCCGCAACCTCGTCAGCCAAATGTATGGCATTCATTCCAGTATAATGCAGGAAGGGCAATACCCTTCGATGAGATGACTAGAACCCAACAAAGGCATTTCCAACGAAATTATGGACGAATGATGAGGCAACAACAAGGAGTGCCACATTCTAAAGCACCTAAGCTACTCAAAATAGCCAATCAAAATGTTCTCAAGGATAGTGAAGAAACCGGTACAGATGAATCAATGAAAGAGCTGCCAAAAACTTATCCTGGGAGATCAAAGTTTGAGCGGGATGGAGAAGATCCAGATCAGCCCCTCACTATCCAGTTCGGTACGTTACCTCCTGTCGTGGCCAATAATTACTTACTGGACAATGAATTCAAGAATAAAGAGAAAGAAGAAGAAGAAATGGAGGATAACGAAGGAGAGGCTTGCGTGCTGGAATGTGAAGAAGGCCAGACTTCTAGAGAGGCCTACAACGATAAAGAGGACGACGGGATGACAGACATTGAAGAAGAAATCGACCTAGAAGCAGAAGGAAGAAGGAGAGGAGTATCGCGCAATACTCTGTTGAAGCAACTGCATCAAGAGGGAGTTCGCGAAGTAGACTTGTTGGGAGAACCATCTGGGCGTCCTTTCGATTTCTACGTACTGTACGGGACACCCAAAAGGACGAAGAGAGTGCCTCGCTCTGAAAAGTATGGATCACCTCCAAGAATAATGCCCCCTCCCACGGGTTGGGTAACTGATGAGGAAGCATTATAAAATAGTAAGAAGGAAATTCAGGAGACAGAGGCTCAGCGCAATATACTGCACATCGACTTATCACAGGGGGATAATTCGACAGAAAACAAGCAAGAAGTAAAAATAGAGACTGCCGAAAAGGTTATTTTTAAACGGGCAGCCATGAAATTGACTAAACACTTGAGGCCATTGTACGTTAAAACTCTAGTTAACGGCATCCCAGTGGCAAAAGTGCTTGTCGACAATGGACCAGCTATAAACATCATTCCATCTAGGATGATGAGGAAGTTCGCAAAGATAGAGGGTGACATGATTCCTACAGAAGTCATCCTTACGAGTTTCAATGGAGGAGCAATTTCAACTAAGGGAGTTATGCCATTGGACATAACTATAGGGACGACTACT
>NW_019235404.1:0-2234 GCF_002742605.1 Olea europaea var. sylvestris
CGAGATGAAATAAGGAGTTTCATTCTAACTTTTAGTATTCAAACTTAAGTTATAATCGGGCAGGTTACTTTGTTTGTTCTTGATTATTATTATTATTATTTTATTATTATTTTTTTCATTTGAATCAGTCGAATTTGGTTCCAACTCATTTCAAAGCATGTTTATCTGCAGAACCATTATTGTCCAAATTCAACCTTATTTTTTAGAAAGTTTTACTTTGGGATTGGTTCAAACCACTTCTAAGACTAGATAAACCCTGATTTATCCATATTATCTTTTTACAATAAGTCATACTTATTTACTCCAGTATTTATGATATTCACAACTAAAATATTCATGAACCGTCGAAATGAATACTCACCATCAATCATTGATAGTTAGACCATAATTTACTTTAGGGATAATTAGTGAGCAATAATTAAAAGAGAAACTAAAAATTCAAGATTTTGCACGTTCACTAATTATTTAGAGTCCATGATTTAGGCCATGTTGGTACACCGTAACTTATTAATTGAAATGTATTACGGGTATTGGATAAACTATAGTAAAAAATAAACATATTGAGAGGCATTTGACAGTACGGAAAATCTTCAACTCAATAACGTTAATCAAAATAAAAATTAATACATCATCATAATATACCAGTTTATCAACGAATTAATATAATAATTATTATAAAATTAGATTTCACGTTCAATACAAATTTCATAGAAGATACTTAAATATACAATTCGAAGCAATTAGAAATTAGTATAATTTTCTACAATTTAATCACATAGTTTGATCGAAAATACTTCATATAAGATTGAGATGATTAATTTTGTGAATAAGATCATGGGCCAAGCCTTTTCATTTGTTTAAACATTTCCCCCCTTTTAATTTGGGAAAAATTCATATACCAGACAGTAAAAAATCCCAATTTCATATTAAGAGTTGAAGATTATTGTTTCAAATATTAGAGAATCTTATATATGTATGGAGAGAGAGAACAAACCGTTACAAACCAATCCCTTATATCAAGCTTTGGATTCCTTCTATGACTGGACTCCTATGATTAGAAACTTCCACCCATAAAAGTAGCACCATTATTCACGTAGAAGGTTACAGAACATTTACACAGAATTTGTCTCTCTCCATTCCATTCTGTCGTTGCTGAAACCATAGAGTAGTTCACGCCGGATTGTGTCAATATCTTCACAAAAACCCACGAAGACGGTGACTCAACTACGTCGCGCATTTATAGAATATAAGGTACATAATGGTTTCTTTGTTTATGTTTCCTAAAAAAATGCACGAATGGTTCACCACAGAATATTGCACGAATTGTTAATTTCTGTACTTAAGTTTCCCATGATCTCTGTGATCCACAATTGTGTGGCTGTTTGTTGCCTGTTAGAAAGAAAATAATGATGTCCATTGATGAATGCTAAAAAAAAGTTTCACACAACCGTTAATATCATTATGTCCCGCAAAATTTGGTGTAACATTAATTTTCCTTGTAAAATTGTGTAGGATGGATTACGTGCATATGTGCTTGTTATGTGGATCACAAGTATCATTGCTTATGGTTGAGAGCAATTGCAGCTATACGAAGTTGATGAACAGTGTTGTCAACGAGTTCGGTTTGGATCAATCGAAGGTAGTGGTCACACTAAAGTATGAATTAAGTAGTGATCTCCTCCCCAGTGTTGATAAAGAATGATAGTAATGTAAATTTGTACCTCGTGCTGAAGAGCTTGAATTGTGACCCTTCAAAATATCCTTTAACCGTTGAGGTCACAGCAGTGGAGGAACAAGAAAAACCATTTGACCTTCCAGCTGGTGTACGCACCAGTGAAGATATGTTTTCCCTGGTTCATATGTCATCTGACATATGCGAGACAACAATTGAAAACGTGGGTCGCAAATATGAGAGTGATGTGGCAGTGGTCAATGTGGCCAATAGAATGGCGTTAAAAACTGGAAGGATATTTTGGAATAAGGAAACACTGAAAATGAGCTTGGCATTCTATGCATTACATAATATGTTTGAATATATGGTCGTTCGTTCAGACAAGAAGGAATATCTTGTAAGGTGCTCCCGACAGAAGTGTAGTTGGATATGTAAATCATCCAAAATGGGTGCAACAGATATGTTTAAGATAAGATGTATGACTGATGGTCACACATGTGCAGCGAATATAGTATTGGGGGCTCATAGACAAGTGACAGCATCAGTTGTGTCCACGTGCATC
>NW_019235405.1:0-1370 GCF_002742605.1 Olea europaea var. sylvestris
TGCCCCTGGAGCGATTTTTGTTTCCGATCAACCTGCCAAATTTTAGCCCATTCCGACATCGTCGCGAAAAATGACTAAATTGCCCCCGGCGCGATTTTTGTTTCCGATCAACCTGTCAAATTTGAGCCCATTCCGACATCCCCGCGAAAAATGACGAAATTGCCACCGTCGCGATTTTTGTATCCTATCAACCTGCCAAATTTCAGCCCATTCCGACACCGTCACGAAAATGACGAAATTCCCCTCGGCGCGATTTTTGTTTCCGATCAGCCTGTCAAATTTGAGCCCATTCCGACATCCCCGCGAAAAATGACGAAATTCCCCTCGGCGCGATTTTTGTTTCCGATCAGCCTGTCAAATTTGAGCCCATTCCGACATCCCCGCGAAAAATGACGAAATTCCCCTCGGCGCGATTTTTGTTTCCGATCAGCCTGTCAAATTTGAGCCCATTCCGACATCCCCGCGAAAAATGACGAAATTCCCCTCGGCGCGATTTTTGTTTCCGATCAGCCTGTCAAATTTGAGCCCATTCCGACATCCCCGCGAAAAATGACGAAATTCCCCTCGGCGCGATTTTTGTTTCCGATCAGCCTGTCAAATTTGAGCCCATTCCGACATCCCCGCGAAAAATGACGAAATTCCCCTCGGCGCGATTTTTGTTTCCGATCAGCCTGTCAAATTTGAGCCCATTCCGACATCCCCGCGAAAAATGACGAAATTCCCCTCGGCGCGATTTTTGTTTCCAATCAACCTGCCAAATTTCAGCCCATTCCGACACTTTTACGAAAAATGCCGAAATTGCCCCCGGCGCGATTTTTGTTGCCAATCAGCCTTCCAAATTTAAGACCATTCCGACACCGTCGCGAAATATGTCGAAATCGCCCCAGCGCAGTCTTTGTTTCCGATCAACCTGCCAAATTTTGGCCCATTCCGGCACCGTCGCGAAAAATGACAAAATTTCCCCCGTCGTGATTTTTGTTTCCGATCAACCTGCCAAATTTTAGCCCATTCCGACACCGTCACGAAAAATGACGAAATTGCACCCGGAGCGATTTTTGTTTCCCTTCAACATGCCAAATTTCAGCCCATTCCGACACCGTCGCGAAAAATGACGAAATTGCCCCTGGCGCCATTTTTGTTTCCGATCAATCTGTCAAATTTTAGCCCATTCCGACATCGTCACGAAAATGACGAAATTGCCCTCGGCGCTATTTTTGTTTCCATTCAACCTGCCAAATTTCAGCCCAATCCGACACTGTCGTGAAAAATGACGAAACTGCTCCCGACGCGATTTTTGTTTCCAATCAGCCTGCCAAATTTAGGACCATTCCGACACTGTCGTGAAAAATGTCGAAATCGCCCCTAGCGCA
>NW_019235405.1:1505-2234 GCF_002742605.1 Olea europaea var. sylvestris
TTTCCGATCAACCTGCCAAATTTTAGCCCATTCCAACACCGTCGCAAAAAATGACGAAATTGCACCCGGCTCGATTTTTGTTTCCCTTCAACATGCCAAATTTCAGCCCATTCCGACACCGTCGCGAAAAATAACGAATTTGCCCCAGGCGCGATTTTTGTTTCCGATCAAGCTGTCAAGTTTTAGCCCATTCCGACACCATCACGAAAAATGACGAAATTGCACCCGGAGCGATTTTTGTTTCCGATCAATGTATCAAAACTTAGCCCATTCCGACACCATCGCGAAAAATGACGAATTTGCCCCCGGCGCGATTTTTGTTTCCGATCAACCTGCCAAATTTTAGCCCATTCCGACACCGTCACGAAAAATGACGAAATTGCACCCGGAGCGATTTTTGTTTCCCATCAACCTGCCAAATTTCATACCATTCCGACACCATCGCGAAAAGTAACGAAATTGCCCCCGGCGCGATTTTTGTTTCTGATCAACCTGTCAAATTTTAGCCCATTCCGACACCGTAGCGAAAAATGACGAAATTGCCCCCGGAGGGATTTTTGTTTCCGATCAACCTGCAAAATTTCAGCCCATTCCGACACCGTCGCGAAAAATGATAAAATTGCCCCAGGCGCGATTTTTGTTCCCGATCAACCTGTCAAATTTTAGCCCATTCCGACACCGTCGCGAAAAATTACGAAATTGCCCCGGCGCGATTTTTGTTTCCTATCA
>NW_019235406.1:0-2234 GCF_002742605.1 Olea europaea var. sylvestris
GGAGATCAAATCAAGCTGAAAAGTGAGGAAGACGAGAGAATAAGAGAGCCAGGAAAAAGGAGAGGCAATAGTGAAATCATCAAAGAGAGAGAAAATAGTGAGGTGGCTGAGAGTGGAGAAAAGAGAGAGAAGCCACATGAGCTGAGAAAAAAAGAGTCAGTTGAGAGGAGAGAAAAAGAGTCAGCTGAGCGAAGAGAAAAGCCAAAGGTCAACTTCTATGCAAAAGAGAGTGAGTTGAAAAAGGCTATGAGCGATAATAGGCAAATGATATTGTTAGTGTACAATTACCCTATTGGATAGTTTAAATTTCAAACAGTTTTTCCATACAATTGACACGTGACAACAATGCACGTGTCAAACAATGTGTCAAAAATCAGCGTACAAATTGCAAAGTTCAATCGTTAAGAACCTTGCTACATGTATACTATGGTGTACACTTTAGTTTGCACATTGCCACATGACATTACCCTGTTTGACAGTTTAAATTTCAAAAAAATTACCCATCCAATTTACACTTGACAACATTGCAGGTGTCAAACAACGTGTCAAAAATCAGTATACAAATAGCAAAGTTCAATGCGACATGTACACTATGGTATACACTTTAGTTTACACTTTGCCACGTGACATTACCCCATTGGACAGTTTGAATTTCAAATAGTTTTCCCATCCAATTGACACTTGACAACAATGCAGGTGCCAACCAATGTGTCGAATATCAGCTTACAAATAGGAAAGTTCAATCGATAAGAACCTTGCTACAAGTACACTATGGTGTACACTTTAGTTTACACTTTGCCACGTGACCTTACCCTGTTGAACAGTTTACATTTAAAACATTTTTCCCATCCAATTTACACTTGACAACAATGCAAGTGTCAAACAATGTGTCAAAAATCAGTGTACGAATAGTAAAGTTCAATCAGTAAGAACCTTGCGACATGTATACTATGGTGTACACATTAGTTCACACTTTACCATGTGACATTACCCCACTGGACAGTTTGAATTTCAAGTATTTTTTCCATCCAATTGACACTGGACAACAATGAAGGTGTCAAACATCGCGTCAAAATTCAATGTATAAATAGCAATTTTCAATCGGTAAGGACCGTGCTACATGTACATTGTGGTGTACATTTTGGTTTACATGTTGCCACGTGACATTTCCCTGTTTGATTGTCTAAATTTCAAAAAGTTTTTCCATCCGATTGACAATGATGCAAGTGTCAAACAACGTGTCAAAAACCAGTGTAGAAATAGAAAAGTTCATTTGGTAAGAACCTAGCGACATGTACACTATGGTGTATACTTTACTTTACACTTTGCTTGAGTCGTTACCCTGTTGGACAATTTAAATTTCAAATAGTTTTTCAATCCAATTGACACATCACAACAATGTAATTGCCAAATAACGTGTCAAAAATCAGTGTACAACTAGCAAAGTTCAATAGATAAGGACCTTGTTATATGTACACTATGGTATACACTTTAGTTTACACATTGCCAAGCGACATTACCCTATTGGATAGTTTAAATTTCAAACAGTTTTCCCATCCAATTGACAATGATGCAAGTGTCAAACAACATGTCAAAAATCAGTGTACAAATAGAAATGTTCAATTGGAAAGAACCTTGCGACATGTAAACAATGTTGTACACTTTAGTTTACATTTTGCCGCGAGTCGTTATCCTGTTGGACAATTTAAATTTTAAATAGTTTTTCGATCCAATTGACACAACACAACAATGCAATTGTCAAACAACGTGCCAAAAATTAGTGTACAACTAGCAAAGTTCATTCGATAAGAACCTTGCTACATGTACACTATGGTATACACTTTAGTTTACACTTTGCCCCGTGACATTACTTTATTGGACAATTCAAATTTCAAACAGTTTTTCCATCCAATTGGCGCTTGACAACAATGCAAGTGTCAAACAACGTGTCGAAAATTAGTGTACAAATAGCAAAGTTCAATCTCTAAGGACCTTGCTACATGTACACTATGGTGTACACTTTAGTTTACACTTTGCCCTGTGATGTTACCCTGTTGGACAATTTAAATTTCAAACAGTTTAACCATCCAATTGACACTTGACAACAATGCAAGTGTCAAACAACGTGTCAAAAATTAGTGTACAAATAGCAAGTTCAATCGGTAAGAACCTTGCTATATGTACACTATGGTGTACACTTTAGTTTACACTTTGCCACGTGACATTACACTATT
>NW_019235407.1:0-865 GCF_002742605.1 Olea europaea var. sylvestris
AAATTGCCCTGGCGCGGTTTTTGTTCCCGATGAACCTGTCAAATTTTAGCCAATTCCAACACAGTCGCGGAAAATGACGAAATTGCCCCCGGAGCGGCTTTTGTTCACGATCAACCAGTCAAATTTTAGCCAATTCCGACACAGTAGCGAAAAACGACGAAATTGCCCCCGACGCGATTTTTGTTTCCAATCAACCTTTCAAATTTCAGCCAATTCGGAAACAGTCCCGAAAAATGACGAAATTACCCCAGACGCGATTTTTGTTTCCGATCAACCTGTCAAATTTTAGCAAATTCCATCACAGTCGCAAAAAGTGACGAAATTGCCCCCGGCGCGGTTTTTGTTCCCGATGAACCTGTCAAATTTTAGCCAATTCCGAAACAGCCGCGAAAAATGACGAAATTGCCCCCGGCGCGGGTTTTATTTCCGATCAACCTGTCAAATTTTAGCAAATTCCATCACAGTCGCAAAAAGTGACGAAATTGCCCCCGGCGCGGTTTTTGTTCCCGATGAACCTGTCAAATTTTAGCCAATTCCGAAACAGCCGCGAAAAATGACGAAATTGCCCCCGGCGCGGTTTTTATTCCCGATCAACCTGTCAAATTTTAGCAAATTCCGACACATTCGTGAAAAATGACGAAATTGCCCACGGCGCGATTTTTGTTCCCGATCAACCTGTCAAATTTTGGCCAATTCCGACACAGTCGCGAAAAATGACGAAATTGCCCCCGGCGCGGCTTTTGTTCCCGATTAACCTGTCAAATTTTAGCCAATTCCGACATAGTCGAGAAAAATGACGAAATTGCCCCTGGCGCGGTTTTTGTTCCCGATGAACCTGTCAAATTTTAGCCAATTCCGACACAGT
>NW_019235407.1:1262-1462 GCF_002742605.1 Olea europaea var. sylvestris
TCCGATCAACCTGTCAAATTTCAGCCAATTCCGACACAGTCGCGAAAAATGACGAAAATTGCCCCCGACGCTGTTTTTGCTCCAGATCAACCAGTCAAATTGTAGCCAATCCAACACAGTCGCGAAAAATGACGAAATTGCCCCCGGCGCGGTTTTTGTTCCCTATCAACCAGTCAAATTTTTGCCAATTCCGACACAGT
>NW_019235407.1:2117-2234 GCF_002742605.1 Olea europaea var. sylvestris
ACGAAACAGTCGCGAAAAATGACGAAATTACCCTCGACGCGATTTTTGTTTCCGATCAACCTGTCAAATTTTAGCAAATTCCGACACAGTCGCAAAAAATGACGAAATTGCCCCCCG
>NW_019235408.1:0-2234 GCF_002742605.1 Olea europaea var. sylvestris
TCTTTAGGCGAAGTGAACAAGATGTGTACTATCCTTTACCAAAAAAAATAAGGGTGAAATTCGAGAAAAATGTTATTATTCTTCGTAAAATGATGGATGGAAATAATTTTTTTTTTTTTTTAATTGTGGGAACACAAAGGGTATCACGTAAATGGAAGACACGATTAGACGATGCAAATGATAAAGAACCAACATGAGATACAGCCATATAGGCAATCCTGATCCATGACCAACCTCATTGGTACCATCACATTCAGAATGAATGAACACATTTTAAGAGATCAATCGTCATGTTTTGGGATGTTGTAGAGTCAACAAGCCACTTTTGAAATTTTTTTCCTTGTGAGGTGGTTGCATAGTTGGATGTAGGTTCAACTGAATTCATCTTTGGGCATGCTTTGGTCTTATAGCCTACTTGATCACACCATTGGCATTTGGGCTTACATTTGCGATAGCCCATTTCTGTTGATGTTGCCATGGCCTTTGCTAGAAGAGGATCTATGATTTTGCTTGTTCATTCTAGAGAACCCTAGTTATCACTGACTGTAATTAGCTGTTGCAAGCATGTTCGACGCAGATTGAGTCTCTAGCCGGTAGCTTTCATGACCTACCAGAACATCATGAATTTCTTTAAACTTTAAAGAAATTTTACAAGCATGAATTGGGGTTACAATTTCTCTAAACTCAAGACCCAATCCATTGAGGATATACTGGGTTAAATCATCTTCCGATACTAGATGACCAATAATTATTTTGATAGTTTGGAAAAACTTCGTGACAGAGGGATTGTCGCGAGTGCTCAAGGTATGGTCCTTCTTAAGTTGCCTAGCACGTGTTCATGATTTTGTCATAGAATTTGGAAGAGCCAGACCCCAAAAGCTAGCTATTGAGATTATGGAGAGCATGAATTATGGAATACAAATAATGCAACTAAAGATTTATAGCCTAATTACAATGATATTAATAGAGAATAAAAACTGTTGTTGAAATCAAGGTAAACGCAAAGTCAGAATTTTGATTATTTTTGCATATATTGATCCCACATTTTCAGCATCTTCCTTGGTAAGCCCTTGTTTGGGCTCCATTAAAATCATAATATATCTTTTTCTCTCTTCTTTTCAATCACATATTCTCCAATAAAATAATATTACATATAAATATAAAATTTTCTACTTTTTCGCCACATATTTTTCAAAAATCACTATTCCAAAATATATTTTTTCCCAAAATTTAAATTTATCCCTTGTTTGAGCCACATCGTTTCCATAAGATTGCATTTTTTAATAGTTTATTGATGAAAAATGTGTTGTTAAAAAATAAGAAAAATTTTGAATTTACGTGTAATATTATTTTATTGAAAAATATGTGATTAAAATGATATCAAATCACTGTTGAAAAATGTATTTTTTTAAAAGAATATGGATCAAATAGGAACTTGATATAGCCCAAACAAGGGCTATATAGAAACAAACAGGAGTAACATGTATGTTACCTACTCTCAAAAGTCAACGAGCTCTTTTATTTTGATATTCAAAATGTACTACTTCAAAAATGAGCCCCTCAATTTTTAAGGACACCGAACGTTTATGTTAGTCGCGGACTCAAATTGCATTTTAAACCGACATTAATGATCTTAAAAATTATTGACACCATGTTTTGAGGGATCGCTTCATTTCTTGTTCATGCTATGAGGATTTTACTCCTTTATTGTGATTGCAATTAAAGGTCTTGAACTAATGAGGTGATTGCTTTCTTAGTCTAGTAACTGAACTATCCCAATTGCATTTGTGGATATTGCACTTATCTTTTAATGAGGTATTGAGTAAGGTACCCACTATCCACAAGCCATATTGACTTCTTCAATTTTTTTGCTTGCTGAAAGGGACATTTTGTAGTTGCATCAACAATGAAAGATAAGGTTATAAGAAATAAACCAATCAAAGCTCTATGCTGCACTTTCATTGCATATATATGTTTGTCCGTACAACAACATTAAAACGTTTAAACATACTTTATGCTTCCTTCAGATGGTGTTTAAAATTAATAAATTTTTTTAAAATAAATTTTTAAAATCATACTTTGATCTATGATGATGTATAAAAAAGAATAAATTGAACGTTATAATCCATGATCTGGTTCCATGCAAATTGGAAGTTCTGGAGTTTCAAAGTGACACCATGGGAATTGCATCTTGAAAGTTGTAGTTTCTAGCTTTTATCTCTCTATTTAATTAC